>NC_030435.2:9055226-9152726 GCF_001660625.3 Ictalurus punctatus
CAGGAAGTATTGAGCTGTACTGAGATAACCACATGCGAGTAACGTGTAGTGTAGGGCTTTACGTGTTCAACAAATAAGATCCCAGTAATATTCAGAAATGGTCTTCAGAAATCTTTATTCAATAAAATAAGACATAGAAAACAGGTCATGATTGCAACTGTATAGTGTATGGTTATGAGTAGGTTTGTGTAGTAGTCTCTGTGATGTGTGTGGCATGCATGTCTCTGGTCATTTTGTTCTTTTCCTTGAGTTTGGCCTGCAGTAGTGTATGTTCCACCACCCCCATACGCACATCCATCTCCTGGATCTCCTGCTTTAACTTGGTCAGACTCTGCCGGATCTTTACTACTGGAGCTATAAAACAAACATTATTTTATACCCAGAAAATTTACAAATGTTAGCAGGAAATTGTACAATCATTGGGTGTATGTGTCTTGTTTCACCGCCATCTGACATGCTGCTACCCTTCTCCTCCATCTCCTGTTTGACTTTCTCAAGCTCCTCGCTGATCTGTACATAATGTAACAAAGTTTCATTAGATACTATGAAAACATATACGTCATGTATATTATATATGGGTTTTTGTGAACTCCGAATGTATTTAATGATATATCACAGGTTCCCAACCCTGGTCCTGTCATACCCCCCCGTCCTGCACATTGTAGTGTTTTCTCTGCTCTTACACATCTGATTAAAATAATCAGATAAATCAGCCCTTACGGAGTTGAAGTGGTTGTGACAGGGCAAGGAAAACACTAAAATGTGCAGGAAAGTGTTTGGAGCCTGTGGGTCACATGAAGCTTCTCTGTGTTGTATCACCTCTGCTATAGCTCTGGTTCTCTCAGTCACCCCTCCACTGCCCCGCTGATACAGCTCCTTGGCCTAAACACACACACGCACGCACACACGCACGCACACGCACACACACACACACGCGCACACACACACACGTATGATTTGGCAATTGGTAGAGAAGGCTTTGCGCACGGTGGCTTAGTGGTTAGCACGTTCGCCTCACACCTCCAGGGTCAGGGGTTTGATTTCCACCATGGCCCTGTGTATGCGGAGTTTGCATGTTCTCCCCATGCTGCGGGGGTTTCATCCAGATACTCTGGTTTCCTCCCCCAGTCCAAAGACATGCATGGTAGGCTGATTGGCATGTCCAAAGTGTCCATAATGTATGAATGGGTGTGTGATTGTGCCCTGCGATGGATTGGCACCCTGTCCAGGGTGTACCCCGCCTTGTGCCCCATGCTCCCTGGGATAGGCTCCAGGTATCCCTGCAACCCTGAAAAGGATAAGCGGTATAGAAGATGGATGGATGGATGGATGGAGAGAATGCTTTTGGTACTATTGGAACATGTTGTAATAAGGGTGGTACTGTGCCCTTCTGGGTGTGACATGTACTGTAGGTTAATCTGACAGTTGCAAGAGGCAAGTCAACACACTGAAGGAGCGTTCAAATCTATGTACTGTAGTATGCTTAAATTATAATGACAATATTAATGTGCTGATATTCACTATTTAGCAGAACAGTATGCAGTTTAGAATACAACCCAAGTAAACACAACTCTGAGGTTGTAATTATCTGCTGCCATTATTGTCTTCTCAGCATTACAGAATAAACAAAATGTTATTGTGTACATCAATGTGAAAGTTACATTTACTGAGTACTAGGTGAAAGAGCACAACTCTTGCCTTTGACAAGAGCTTGTTGTTCAGGTAGCATTAGCCACCTCTGTTGACTGTGTGCACTCACAGTATATGGAAAACAGTTTAGTTTGTTTCCAACATGTTGTTTCATTCTTTTTTCCCCAAGTATAATAACTGCCAAATTCTCATTTATCTAGATACTCTGTGTGGATGCGGGGGCGTGGTCAAGCACCAGTTTGTGAATGGAGGGCAGAGACAGGAGAAGTGAGTGGTAAGGTTATGGCACCAGTGTGATATTTTTACGGTTGGACCACAAATGAGGAGACGGGAGACAGGCTTTGGAAAACTCAAAAAGGGCTCTTTATTTTCTTTAGCCATTTGATTTGCTTTTCACCTGTGCATGATTTCTCTAACGAACTTTGTGGTTCATTGAGCTGCAGCAAGGATAAAAGGTGGAGAGACAAGAGCTGTGGGACAGAGAGAGCTGAGCAGCACAGAGCAAGGTGTGTGTGTGTGAATCTGCTTTATAAAATAAAATCACTAAAAAGCGAATAAAATAGTGAAAGAAATAAAGAGCTGGCGGGTACTCCAACAGCAGCCCTCCCTCTCTTTCCCTGACAAAACACTGAATCGTCTCATGGCTTCTATTAGCCAGGCAATCATATGGATGTTCACAGGTGGTGTGTGGCATGTTACGAATGGCAGCTGGTGAATCCACTGGTCCAGTTCTATGTGGACTTGTCAATGTGGTGTCTAAATTTGATGCTTATCCAATGCTCCATATTGACGAACAGCTTGATTGGATAGGTGTGGCTCCCTTTTATGCGACACTGGATCTGACAAAGGGATATTGGCAGATACCCTTGACACTCATATGGCATTGGATACACATGGCATTTTACACCAATTTGTGACCCTTCCATTTGGGTTGTTCGGAGACCCAGCAACATTACAACAACTCTTGGACAGAATCCTTTATCCACACGCTGCCTATGCTGCTACCTATCTGGGTGACATTATTATTTATAGTAATGATTGTGACACATTCAGCATCTGAGAGCTGTCCTGAGGTCGCTGAGAAGGATGGCACTCATAGCAAACCCAAAGAAATGTGTGATTGGATGGGTGGAATTATGGACTCTGGGCTTCCACTTGGGCCATGGGCAAGTGCATCCCCAAAGGGATAAGACAGCAGAGATTGTGATCTGCTTGAGACCTAAGAACAAAAAGAAGGTGAGGTAGTTTCTGGGGCTGGCTGGCTATTATTGTAGGTTTCTGCCTAATTATTCGGATGTAACCAGCCTGCTGACTGACCCCACTGCAAAGTGAGCAGCAGATCCAGTCCAGAGGACAGAGCCATGCCAACAGGCTTTTACACAGGTAAAAGCTGCACTCTATAGATTACTATTACATTCCCCTAACTTCTCTCTCCCCTATGTTTTGTAAACTGATGCACTGGACATAGGGCTGGGGACTGTGTTATCCCAGGTGGTGGTGGAGGAGGAGCGCCCCATGCTGTACATCAGCTGCAAGCTCTCAGTGTGAGAAAGTAAGTATAGCATGATCGGGAAAGTGTATTATCTGATGGGACAAGTCTTCACCCTCTATTCGGACCACGCCCCGCTCCAATGGCTCCAGGGCAGGAAGGATGCCAACACGCAGATTACTCACGGGTATCTGGCACTTCAGTCGTTTAAGTTTGAGGTGTTCCATGGACCAGAGGCTTGCAGATGGTTGTGGCGGATTACCTCTCTCTGCATTGAGGGGGACAGGGGGAGGTTGGGTTGAGTTGTTGGCAGGCCAGATAGCTCCCGTCAGGCGGTGGGGGTATGTGGAGGCAGGGGCCAGTTTGTGAATGGAGGGTGGAGTCAGCAAAAGTGAGTGGTAAGGACATATTCTTGTGTGGGATTTCTCTAACAAATATTCTGTTTCAGTGAGCGGCATCAAGGATAAAAGGGGGAGAAATAAGAGCTGTTGGAATGAGAGCGCTGGGTGGGACATGGGCCAAGTGTGTGTGTAAATCTGCTTCGTAAAATATAAATCACTGAAAAAAGAAAACCTAATATATCTATACTTTAAATATAAATGTATATATTATATATATAAAATGTATACAGTACCTCACAAAAGTGAGTACACCCCTCACATTTTTGTAAATATTTGATTATATCTTTTCATGTGACAACACTGAGGAAATGACACTTCGCTACAATGTAAAGTAGTGAGTGTACAGCTTGTATAACAGTGTAAATTTGCTGTCCCCTCAAAATAACTCAACACACAGCCATTAATGTCTAAACCACTGGCAACAAAAATGATACACCCCTAAGTGAAAATGTCCAAATTGGGCCCAAAGTGTCAATATTTTTTGTGGCCACCATTATATTCCAGCACTGTCTTAACCCTCTTGGGCATGGAGTTCACCAGAGCTTCACAGGTTTCCACTGGAGTCCTCTTCCACTCCTCCATGACAACATCACGGAGCTGGTGGATGTTGGAGACCTTGTGCTCCACCACCTTCCGTTTGAGGATGCCCCACAGATGCTCAATAGGGTTTAGGTCTGGAGACATGCTTGGCCAGTCCATCACCTTCACCCTCAGCTTCTTTAGCAAGGCAAAAGTAGTTATCATGCTGGAATACTGCCCTGCAGCCCAGTCTCCGAGACGAGGGGGACCGTGGGTACCAGGGGTACATGTTGGCATTCATGGTTCCCTCAATGAACTGTAGCTCCCCAGTGCTGGGCAGCACTCATGCAGCCCCAGACCATGACACTCCCACCAACATGCTTGACTGTAGGTAAGATCCATTTGTTTTTGTACTCCTCACCTGGTTGCCGCCACACACGCTTGACACCATCTGAACCAAGTAAGTTTATCTTGGTCTCATCAGACCACAGGACATGGTTCCAGTAATCCATGTCCTTAGTCTGCTTGTCTTCAGCAAACTGTTTGCAGGCTTTCTTGTGCATCATCTTTAGAAGAGGCTCCCTTCTGGGACGATAGCAATGCAGACCAATTTGATGCAGTGTGCGGCATATGGTCTGAGCACTGACAGGCTAACCCCCACCCCTTCAACCACTGCAGCAATGCTGGCAGCACTCGTACGTCTGTTTCCCAAAGACAACCTCTGGATATGATGCTGAGCACATGCACTCAACTTCTTTGGTCGACCATGGCGAGGCCTGTTCTGAGTGGAACCTGTCCTGTTAAACCGCTGTATGATCTTGGCCACCGTGCTGCAGCTCAGTGTCTTGGCAATCTTCTTATATATATATATATATATATATATATATATATATATATATATATATATATATATATATATATATATATATATATATATATATATATATTTATATTATATTTGTCGCGATGGACCGACAGCCGGCACACATAATAAAGTCACTCCTTCCCCAACTGCCGCACCGAAGCGGACAGCCTCGTGCCAAACACACCGTCAGCCGCAACGACCGTCACGGTGAGGCGGGACCGTTGACGCTACACCGGCCGGCGATTGGGGAGTCCGTCGGGGAAATTCCACCACTCAGGCGACGGCAGAGGAGGATAAAAGGACGCGCTTCCGGCCGCGCGAGGGAAACGGCGAAGAGACAGACTCCGTGCGTGCTCTTCAGCGGCATATTGGCACGCCAACATTGAGCACGACGGTATCCTCTCTCAAATCTCTAATTCCTTTCTCTCTCTCTCCTTCTCTCCCCGAAGGTGCGATCGCAGACGAGACCGCCGGGTGGTGAGATCGCGTTCAACGGTGGATGATGGCACGGGAGACCCACGCGCACGTCTCGGGAACCCCGACACGCCCTCAAGAAGGTCACAATGCCAGCCACACCCCCACGAAACCCCTCGCACTCACACGCCCTCACCTCCTCCCGACAGACAATTCACACACGGACAAATAAAGCACCCATTTTGACTGCAACCTGTCTCTTGTGGGTCTGTGCTCCGCCCTCCCCCGGGCTAATTCCCCTACACTGGTGGAGGATGCAGGCATAGAGTACAGACTCGCCTACAACAAGCACCGGAGAAAAAAAAAAACCCAGAGAGAGAGAGAGGAAAAAAAACAAAAAACAAAACAAAACAAAAAAACCATGGACCCCACACTGAAAACACCTGCTGGAGACTAGCATCCAGCAGCAAGCCGTGACACAGCAGCTCGCCAAAAGCCTTCAGGTCGCAACCCAGACGCTGATTGGCCTGAGGACTGAGACCCCCGCCGCCTCCATACCCCTCCCCTACCCGGGACGCGAGATCCGCCACCTGCTTCCCCCCTCGCCCCCGAAGAAGATCTTGAAGCGTACTTTGAGGCCTTCGAGGGTATTGCCCGCCGGGAGGGGTGGGACCATGACGACTGGCCTCACGCCCTCGGCCCGCTGCTCACGGGAGAGGCACGGACGGCCTACTATGCCCTCGAGCCGGAGGAGGCTGCCGACTACGCAGCAATGAAGGAGGGAGTCCTGGCATGGTGTGGGCGAACCCCCTACCAGGCAGCAACAGAGTTCCATCGCTGGGCTTATCGACCGGGGGCCCGACCACGCGGACAGCTGAACACCCTCATTCAGATAACTAAAAGGTGGCTCCGGCCGGATCAGCATACCGCCGCGGAGGTGGCAGAAAAAGTGGCTGCAGACCTGAGGGCAGACAGTTTCCTGAGGGCATTACCCCGCACAGAACGCCAGGCCGTAGGGGCGCAAGCACCGACAATGCCCCAGGAGCTCCTAACCGCCCTGGAGCGAACCATGGCCACCCTTGAGCTCAGCCAAGGTGAGCAGCGGCTCCCCAACCGGCCCTTTGGTGCCCCTGGCCCCCGGTCCGACCGTCGGCCCCGTCCCGGCACCTGGAGGACTCCCCAGAGGTCGCCCGTTCGTGTAACCCCCGTGGACGAGCCCATGCCTACAGAGCCGGAGATGGAACCTGCTAAAGAAGTGGGTAGAACCGGCCCCGGTAGTGTCCGCGTACGCGGCCTGGGACACGGACCATGGCAAGCGTACCTTGGTCGGTTTGGGGGAGGACCTTACCCCCGCCCAGAGACAGGAGCTCACTGAGTTGGTAGACCAATTCTCTGATGTGTTTTCGACCTCCCCAGGGATGACCCAGCTGGTCCACCACGAGATCAAAACTCCTCCCGGCGTAGTGGTGAGACAAAGGCCCTACCGTGTTCCAGAGGCCCGACGCAAAGCCATCGAGGAAGAAATTGGTCGAATGCTGCGGGATCACATCATAGAGGAGTCCAGCAGCCCCTGGTCCAGCCCCATCGTCGTCGTGCCGAAGCTGGACGGGAGCATGCGGCTTTGCAACGACTTCCGGAGGCTGAACCAGGTATCGGAGTTCGACAGCTACCCCCTCCCCCGAGTGGACGACCTCGTCGAGAGACTGGGGAGGGCCCGGTTCATATCTACCTTGGACCTGACCAAGGGCTACTGGCAAGTTGTGCTAGCGCCGGACGCAAGACCCAAGACGGCCTTTAGCACAGCCCCCGGCCACTGGCAGTACCGGGTTCTCCCCTTTCGGCTACACGGGGCACCTGCAACGTTCCAGAGGTTGATGGACATCCTCCTGCGGCCCCACCGTATGTTTGCAGCTGCCTACCTGGACGACGTAGTCATCCACTCCTCCACATGGGCTGACCACCTGTTTCATCTAGGGGAGGTCCTGAAGGCGCTCTGGGAGGCCGGCCTGACAGCTAACCCCAAGAAGTGCCACCTAGGGCTGACTGAGGCCCAGTACCTGGGATACCGCATTGGCCGAGGGATGCTGAAGCCACAGACAAAGAAAATTGAGGCCGTAAAGGACTACCCTCGACCAACATCGAAGAAACAGGTACGTGCCTTCTTGGGGTTGGCGGGGTACTACCGGAGGTTCGTGCCCAACTTCTCTGCTGTAGCTTCCCCCCTCTCAGATCTCACAAAGAAGGCCAGCCAGACCGGGTCAGGTGGTCGGCCGACGCAGAGAGGGCCTTCCAAGCCCTGAAAGGTGCCCTCACCAGCGCGCCGGTACTGCGCAACCCGGACTTTGCCCTCCCATCCACGGTGCACACTGATGCGTCCGAGACCGGGCTTGGTGCCGTCCTCTCGCAGACCTTCGACAGAGAAGAACACCCGGTCCTCTATATCAGCCGGAAGTTGTCCCCCGCTGAGAGGAAATACGTGGCCGTCGAGCGAGAGGCCCTGGCAATAAAGTGGGCCATCGGGGAAGCTGCGGTACTACCTGGCTGGCTGGCACTTCGTCCTCGTAACGGACCACGCCCCTACAGTGGATGGCCAAGGCCAAAGACACAAATGCCCGGGTAACACGCTGGTTCCTCACCTTACAGGATTTCTCGTTTCAGGTTCAGCACCGGGCAGGGGCCCAACATGGCAATGCAGATGGGCTCTCGCGACGAGACGCACTCTGGGCCCACCACCGAGCGGCAGTAGGCTCGGAGTTTGGGGGGGGGGGGGGGTACTGTCGCGACGGACCGACAGCCGGCGCACATGATAAAGTCGCTCCTTCCCCAACTGCCGCACCTGCACGAAGCGGACAGCCTCGTGCCAAACACACCGTCAGCCGCAACGACCGTCACGGTGGGGCGGGACCGTTGACGCTACACCGGCCGGCGATTGGGGTGTCCGTCGGGGAAATTCCACCACTCAGGCGACGGCGGAGGAGGATAAAAGGACGCGCTTCCGGCCGCGCGAGGGAAACGGCGAAGAGACAGACTCCGTGCGTGTTCTTCAGCGGCATATAGGCACGCCAACATTGAGCACGACGGTATCCTCTCTCAAATCTCTAATTCCTTTCTCTCTCTCTCCTTCTCTCCCCGAAGGTGCGAGTGCGGACGAGAACGCCGGGTGACGAGATCGCGTTCAACGGTGGATGACGGCACGGGAGACCCACGCGCACGTCTCGGGAACCCCGACACGGCCTCGAGAAGGTCACAACGCCAGCCACACCCCCACGAAACCCCTCGCACTCACATGCCCTCACCTCCTCACGACAGACAATTCACACACGGACAAATAAAACACCCATTTTGACTGCAACCTGTCTCTTGTGGGTCTGTGCTCCGCCCTCCCCCGGGCTAATTCCCCTACAATATATATATTATATGTATACTGAGATACTGTATATACACACACACACACATCATATATATATATAAAATATATTTAATTTAAATATAAATTTATATATATTATATATACATATATATTTATTATTTACATTCATTTAGCAGACGCTTTTATCCAAAGCGATTTACAAATGAGAAAATACAAGCAAAGCAATATATCAAGCAGAGAACAATACAAGTGGTGCTACCGTACAAGATCCATTAATTGAGTTCCAGAAGAAGCAAAGTAGAGTTGTAAGTGCCAGAATAATTTTTATGTTGTTTTTTTTTTTTTTATGGGTTGGTTAGGTGTTCACGGAAGACGTGGGTCTTTAGATGTTTTTTGAAGGTGGTGAGAGATTCTGCGCTCCGGATTGAGGTTGGAAGCTCATTCCACCACTGAAGAACCACCACCACCGTCTGAATGTTCTAGAAAGGGACCTTGAGCCACGCTGAGTAGGTAATATATTATTATATTTATTATATTATATTATATTATATTATATTATATTATATATATATATATATATATATATATATATATATATATATATATATATATATATATATATATATATATATATAAAATCAGGTTTCTACGATAATATTTCAGTAAGTTAAAGCTGAAATGGATGGAAAACATCAGTTGCATCTCTAACAACGAAATCATCCCCAGGGGACGTTGGAAAATCTGACATTCATCCAATGGCTGTGAAGAAAGTATTGAAGCCTGTCATCAAAGGGCTGTCAGCTTTCATTCAACCTGGGCACACGTGAGGTCAAGCCATAGAAATCCATTTGTCCCACTTAATTTTTTATGCAGTAATGTTTCTCTTTGTTGCATTGTTTGATACAAAAGACAAAATATAAATAAATATAAATGGGCTAAGTGTACATGTTTCTTATTTATTCAGATCAAAACGGTAGGCCTTTGGGTGTCGGAAATATGTCCCAAATTGTCTCACCCAAGCTTACTACTTGTCCCACATTGGTCCGTTTACATCTGGTCACCCTACTCTGAAGGGCACTTTAAAGAGAGAGTAATCAAGCTAGTCATGTTGTAAGATTGCTTCAAACTGAATTTCCAATATAAATGACTTCAAAATTTGAGTTTCAAGTGACCATTATTTTTGATCAGATCAGTGCAATATTTGAGATGTCAGTCCTTTCTACCATACTTTATGTACTAAATGTTTTAGCAAATTCTGAGATAATGTTGCAACCAAGGTGTTATAGAATGACCCAAACATAATGCATAAAAAAAGAAAATGAAAGTGCAGCACAACCCAAGAGAAGTGATCTGACCTCATGTTAAGTGCAAAATCGACTGATAATGCATGGTTATGGAGCTACAGTCATAGCTTGCAGTAGCTCAGGAATGTCATGTTTCAGAGATTTACACTCCTGATTCAATAATGTTTGATGCAGCTTTGAAGTAGATATTTTAATTTCAAAAGTCTTTGAAACCATGAAGCACTCCCTATCAAGTTTAACTTGCTTAGAATTTTACCTCACAGAATTTTGCTTGTGCATTCCTGTAGTCTGTGATTAGGTGTTCCAGCTGTGTGTTGATATACTTCTCTCTGCTGTTCACTTTCTCCTGAGTTTTACTGATCTCCTCCAGCAGTTTATCCAGATATGCCTGAAACAAACGCAAGTTCCAAAAGCATTGAGTGAAAAAATATATAAACTTGAGCTCCATGTAAACATGTGTAACATACCTTGGCCTCTTTCAAAGAGCTTTTGATGCCATCCTGGTGCTGAAGCATTTGGTTCACATGGCTCCGCCAATCCTGAAGGTTACAATAATTGCCCGTTATTCAAAACCCCAAACTGGTAAACCATCTTTATTTTCAGGCCTGGTGAAAGCATTTAATTTGTGCAGTATAATACAAAATGAAACAAGAATAAATCTAAATACCAGTTGCAAATGTTTGGGATTCATGCTGTTATCATTAAATTTTTTTTTACTCTTTGTAACTTAAGTAAGAAGTGATTAGTGGAAATGGAAGCTCTAACCTTAATATCTGTGCGGACAGAGACTTTGAGCTGGGACAGAACTCTCTCTACCTCCAGATTCCACTCGGCAGAATCAGTCACTGACTCCAGGATCATCTCTGGTCTCAGCCCACTCACCTCCTATACACATTCATATCACATCAATCAGTAAAAAGCATAAACATGTTTTCACAAGTAACAAGTAAAATGTCACTTATATCAGACATCAAGCTTAATCTGATGCATCCCACTTTCATTGATCACTCTTGAGATGATTCACCTGTATTAAATTTGGCTGATTTTTCTTGATTTTGAAAGACAGTGGATATAAAAAGTCTACATAAAACTATTAAAATAGTAGGTTTTTGTTATGCAAAAAAAAATGAAACCAAGATAAATCATGCAACCAGGTTATTGTAACTTTTTCATTTTTCATTGAGAGTGAAAAATGTTCTAACATAATTTCTTTTTTATCCACTTTTTATATCCACTGAACATTTATCAATATAAAGCCCCACAGCTAAGGGTGCATGTCAGGAAAAAAAAAGACATTAGTTAAAAGAAATTGATCATAGACCCCAGATAGAATTGCATAAAGCACAGATCTAGAGAAAGCTACCTAAAAGTTCTGCCGTTTTTCATCATACTTAAATGGAACACATTTGAAATCACTGAGACGCTTCATAGAGCTGGCCATCCAGACAACTTCATCAAACAGGGGACTTGGAGTTTGCCAAAGGCTACATAATGGACACTAAGGCTAATATGTAGTCTGATAAAAACAAAATGTAAATATTTTGCCTGAATGGCAATTGGAATCTGGAGAAAACCAGACATCATTAATCACTTGCCCAATTTCATCCCTATGATGACACACAGTGGTGGCATGCTGTGGGGATGTTCTCTAGCAGCAGGGACTGGGAGGCTTGGCAAGATCGAGGGTAGATCAAACAGATCAAAGTACAGAGATATCCTTGAGGAAACTTATGAGCACTCAGGACACCATGAGAATGACCCAAAACAACACAGGTCAACACAGGAGTGGCTTCAAAACAAATCTGTAAATGCCCTTGATTGAACATCAGTGGAGAAATCTTACAGTAGCAGTAAACTAAGGCTTCCTATCCAACCTGACATGAATCAAGAAGTTCTGTAGGAAAGAATGGGAAAAGACCCCTAAATCCAGGTATGCCAGTGTATGATAGATAGACAAATGTGTTTATTCCAATAAATAACTTTAATTTCTGATTTATTTAACACTCAACTCTCAGAACGTTTTGTGAGAGTCCTGTGCAGGCCTCCTAGTTCAGACAGTGAAGATAGTGCTGCTAGTACTTAAACTCACATTAGTTCTTGACTTCAGTTCCTCCAGATCAATAACATCATCTTCCTCTTCAGCCTCCTCCTATAAACAGACAGGGTTTAATGCTATATTGTAGATATAGTCTTCAGCTGTACATTAGAGTTGAAATTAAATATTGAATATGCAGTGCAGACTTTCAGGTTAAATTTGGGGATATTTGCATACAAAGTGGGTGAAGTGTGTAGGAAGTTCAGTATTTTTATGAGACAGCAGGGACACCAAGGTGCACTACCAAAGGCAGTACGGACCAGATTTGCTGTGGTGAGGAACAACGTTAGGTGGGAGCCATTGGTGGACCCCTGGAAGATACTGACGCCACCACGGCACATCAAATTGGGTATTATGAAACAGTTTGTCACAGCTCCAGATAAGGAGTCGGCAGCCTTCAAGTACTTTCAAGACTTTCCTAAGCTGCCAGAGTCAAAAGCTGTCAACACGGGCATCTTTGTAGGACCACAGATAAAGAAGATTCTGGAGTGCAAGGAATTCCCCAAGAAGCTCACTAGGGAGGAGAAAGAGGCCTGGAACAGCTTTGTTGCAGTGGTTCAGGGATTAATGGCAATCACAAAGGTGAAAACTATATGGAACTGGTTGCGACTCTGGTAAAGAACTATGGAACAATGGGCTCCAGGATGTCTCTCAAAGTCCATGTCCTTGATGCTCATCTTGATCAATTTAAGGAGAACATGGGAGCAAGGAGGAGCAAGGAGGAGCAAGGCGAGCGCTTCCACCAGGGTATACTGGAGTGAGCGCTGCTACCAGGAACAATATAACAAGCACATGGGAGGTTTGGGGGCTGCTTTGTGAAAGTGGTGTACAATATAATTGTAAATCTCAAAAAACTACTTGCTTCTAAATCTTTGGTGTCTTTTTTTTTTTTAACTTTGGTATAAATACATGTAAATTTTCATTCATATTGTTTTTTTTCTGAAAAGGCACAAAATCGCCCATTTTCTCAATGAAAATGGGTACATTTCAAAATGCCAATGTCCTGCGCACAAAAGCAAAGTTTGTGGGGATTAATAGCCATTTTCTATACTTTTGGGGCATAAGCAATTAGAAAGGAACACTTACTACCCAGGAACAAAAATTGTGTTACATAGTGTTAGCATAAATTTGAGTGGGTGTGACTAAATAGCCAAAAAGGCAATTTTATATATTTTCAGCAATAATATCAAGCTAAAAAAAGACATTTCCTTCAACACCTTATTTTCCAAGATATTCTTGAGTTCGTTTTCATGCACAAAAATTTTAATAGCAGCCCCCAGTGGCCAATTTGAGTGAGGCTGCATCAGTTACTGGTGGGTCACTACCTGAACATACCATTCAAGTTTCATGATGACAGCACAATGGTAACCCCTTCAAATGCTTACCTAAATCTGATTGGCTGATGAGGTGGACATGTTTTAATTAATTAGGTCATCAACAAAAACCCATTTACACATTAGCACAGATGCATCTTACCAAATTTCAGCTCAATCAGACTTATGGTTCCTGTGAAACAGTTATCTGACCTTAGCTCCACCCCCTATGTATGACCATGCCCCAAACTTCACAAAACCTCAGAATCTCCCCTGGTGTATGCCTTTAACGTTTTGTCTAACTCTATGCAAGTACACGAGTTACAACTGTTTGATTAAATAAGGAACCCCTCATTAGTATTGCTTGACAAGTGGCAGACACATTGTTTACAAATGCCAACACGTTTTTGAATTCTTGAGTTTCACATTCTGCTGAGTAGTTTCACATCAAATTTGTGAAGATGGGCCAAAAATCCTACGACTAGTTTGCAAAAGTAGGTATTGCAGATTATGTGAATTAGCAAAAGATCTAAGTAGGCAGAGCTACATGGTTCTTGAGGTGTTTGTATGCGTGTGCACGCATCTCACAAGTTCCGCCGGCTATAACACACTCTCACTCTCTCTCTCTCCCATATAAGTAGACTGGCGGTAATAAAACACAGGTCAAAATCATCAAGCGTTACCTGCCAGTTTGACCCGCCTCCTCTCTGTTCACAGCTGACGGTCGACCACTCCTCAGCTGCCACATACCTCAGTTTATAGCAGGGAGTATTCAGTACAAAGGGAAACATTTATGGATTGCACATTTTATTAACTCATGTGCTGTCACCTCAGCTACAACACAAAGCACTTCGAAAACAAACCACTTCGAAAACAAAGCTGGCCAAAGCACTTCGAAAACAAAGCTACATTTCATACAGTAGGCCAACTTACAATAAACTAACATTAACTGCACAACATAATGAAGAAAAAAAACATAACTCAAAATATTCCACAAAGCTGTCATGTGAGTGTCCTCCTCCTCTTCTCTGTGTCCCTTATGTATCCATGAGCACTCAAATTGCTCAGGATCGAACTTTGTAAGTTGTGGGCACCATGATGTTCAAAAACATCAGAGACAAGATGGTGGAGATGAAAAGGGATGCATGCTGCGAGATAAAAATTAGATTCATTATGGAGAAACCCTGCCCGCACTCCACTCGAGATTGCTGGGGTACTTACAGTAGCCAACAACTGCCTCAGTCCTTCTGTAACATTTTGTGTATTTGAGTCCCTGTACTCCCTAAAATCCTGAATGACTGTATGTGGGCTTTTAACTCCATTTAATTGATGGCAGTCAATTTCACTTTCAAAGCCATGTGCAGGTTGACATGTTGAGCCTCATAAGCCGTTCTAAAAACCTTCCACAATCAGGTTAGCATCATCACTGCTAGTTGTGGGAACAGTCGTTAAACTGCTTCATCAGTTACCTGCTGCCACTCACTCTATTGCACTCTTGCCTTTTTAGTGTTTTGCTCCCTTTTCTCACTGTCATTGTTCGTGTTCTTAAAAAATGCTGTTAATGATAACTGAGTAGGACAAGCGGTACAAAAATGGATAGATATAGTGTTATCATTCCTACACATTCACCTGATTTGCATGAAAGTCTGCATTTTGAAGTCATATTCATTATTTAATTTCAATTCCAAAATACTGTGGTAGACTGCTAAAAAAAATAAGAACTTTGTCAATGTTCAAATATTTATGGACCTGACTGTATGTGTAACATTGTGTGAGTGTGTGGGACTTACAGTCAACTCCTCCACTTTGCTGAGTGTGAGCTCAGCATCATCCTCTATCACAGACTCCTCTTCCAATTCCTCTGAGGGATAGAGAGGCCTGAGAAAAAGGAAATATTTGAAGAGCCCTCTTTAAACTTAAACTTCTTGTAGGTCACTTTTTAAATTGTGTTTTACTTTTACCTCTTCCAGACAAACTGTCCACACCTAAGGGCTTCCTCTGCCAGGCGGTCCAAGACATAACACACATGTTCACCAGAACCAGACTTCAGCTTAGATGGAGGGAAGTCAACCAGCCCACCCTACAACAACCACACACTCAAGTCATAAAGAGGGTACACTATCTAAGAATGACTGTTTCTCTCTTTTTATCACTGTCTCACACACATACCTTCAAAGTCATGTGTTCTTTTGTGGTGTTAACTGACCTGTGCCCTAAGGTGCGTCAGGATGTTTGACACAATCATGTTGGGGTCATCATATTCCTGTGGTGTTTCAAACAACCGGCCACACAGTGTTATGAGCCACGCTGCTATGACACTGAACATGTAGAATTGTTCACCAGGGTTACTCACTGTGTACGAACTTGCTACAAAATAATGCCTGGAAAAGAGATGGAGGGGACAGAGGGTGGGGTGGGGTGGAATGAGATGGCAATGGTTTTTGGTACAATTTCATTCAATTTGCCCACTCAATCATGCATGCACTGAAATTTAAGAATGCACATTTACCATGCCACCATAAAGGCAAAGGGTCTTTAATCAAAATTTGACAGGGCTACGGTAGTTTAGCGGTTCTGCACTAGGAACAGGACAGTTATGAGTTCCCAGAACTGCCAGAAAGCATTTGTTCCAATATCAATTATTCATGTTTGAGATACTTTCAATTAGTGCTGGATGATATGGCCAAAATGTATATCATAATATATTTCTTAATTTCGGTCGATATAATATAATTCCAATATCGATATGAACAATATAAATCCTCAGAAAAACTGCCAAGGACACCCACAACAGATGTCTGTATCTTCAAACTTCTGTAAAATGAATTTGCCAAGTCTATGAAACCTCCTATAAAACTATATAATAATTTAGAAATAAAAATGGCACAATAAATTCATGTTCACCTTTTATTTGAATTTAACCTTCATACAAACCAGAAATGTGGAATCACAGTCAAATAAACATAAAACTCTCAACTTTGTCAATATTAATATCTTTAACTTTAAACTACAACATAGGCTGATTATCTTATTCTTATAGATTGAAATAAAAGTGCTTCAGCCAGGACAAAAAAAATATTTTAAATGCTCAGAGTTGCTGAAGAAAACAGAAAAAAGTGTGAGCAATAACAAGAACACATGTTGCTGGGGCAGGGACATTGTTGGGGGTTGATGATGCCCTATGACAGGCTCTAGAGGTTTCTGACAAGAAATACATGCTGGTCTACATACATTATCTGGCTTCAAAGATGCCCTTTTACATGTGACAATGTCGGCACCTCTCAAACCTCTAAAAACCCTCTCAGAGGGGGAGCTTGTGGCTTGAATACACAACTAATGTTTTGCCAGTTGGCCTACTCTGGGGAAGTTCTTATGATAGACTTTCCACCAATCCAGAGGATTTGAGTCATTGTCAGCATCTGGAGACAGAAGGTAGTTGCTGAGCTCCCTCTCAACTGCCTGCTGTACACTCAAGCCTTCTGTGTTGGTAGTGGTGGATTTATTTGAAAAAAAAAACTAGCTAGCCAGAGACCGGTATGTTTTCTTGGCTGGTGTCACTGCTGCAGAAGTATCTCCCATGGCTTCTTCTCTGGACTCCTCTTCCCTTACCACAACAGCTCCCTCTCTTCAGCATCTCCTACACAGCTTTCTCTTTGATGTATTCTCTCTTCTCCTCCTGAGTGTACTGAAGCTTGAATCTTGGGTCAATGAGGCATGCCATGTCAAGTAGATCCATGGCTGGGTCATCATACTTTTCGTTTAGATATCCCATCACTGTTGTCTTTATGGTCCTGGTGAGGTCTGTGTCATCCTCTGCTTCCTTCAAGATGTAGGAAGATTGAAGAGATTGCATCACTGGTTTTAAGAATGACACACTGACATAGGACTCATGGGACAAGGCATCTTTGACTTCGAGGAGCGGGTTTAGAGCTGCATCTATAGACTCTAAAACATCCACATCTTGCCAAGTAGGAACCAGCGACCTGGTGTTCTTGTCTTTTGAGAGGACCTCTGTGATGGCCCTTTTCTGCTCCAGAACCCGCTTCACCATTTGTTGACGGGAGCCCCATCTTGTTGGGGTTTTCACTGATGAGCTTGTGCTTTGGCAAGTGATACTCTTCCTGAGCAGCTGCAAGGTCCCGTTTCTTCTTCCATGAGTAGAAGGCAGCCACCACCTTTTTACAGACCCCAACTGCTCTGTCCACTCACTTGTCCATGTGAACTTTTTCTGTAGACAGAGAGAGAAAAAAAATTATTGCAATATATAGTTCTCATTTGTATTTTAACTACAAAATTTGATTTATTCATATTATTCTTACACAATTCTCCTGCTTACGTACATTTTGTTGTTTTTATTTCACACCGGATTTGGCAAAGTAAACATCTGTTTCCATGCCAGTAAAACACCTTTGAATTTAATTGATAGAACTGCTGTATGTATAAATCCATACAAATATGTATGTCTTGACTAAATAATAAATAAATAGCCTATTCAGTCACTTAAATTGGGGGAATGAATTCACCTAATCAAAACTATAGGCCAACTAAGTACTAAGTAATATCTAGTGTCTGGGTTTGGTATCCATAGTCATATCCTACACAACACAGAGCACCTCAACTCAAGTGTTTTATTTATCAAATCAAATGCACATTATAACACATAACACATGCTCAATGAAATTCTTATGACATGGCATGCAACAACCACATAGCAAGCATAAAATTGTGTGAATATAAACATACTATAAACAAATATAAAGAATATAAAAATAGCTATCAAAAACATACAAGCACTGATAAGCCACGTTTAGTAACCTTTAACGTTTAGTTTTATATTCTTTATATTATTTTTTTGGCCTATTTTGTGTTAAGCATATTGCCTATTTGTTACTGCAATGATTGTAGTAATATATCCTCATACCATAAGCAAAATAACTTAACATAATACGCAAATGTATATTAACTGTGTATAACTTACCAATAGCAGAGTTCAGTCAGTGCCCGAAGCATTGTAGCCTTGTCCATCTGTTCAACTCAGCGGCTTTAATGATACTGGTCCCGCTATCTGTGGTGATGCAGACCTGGCGGTCTTCGCCGAGTCCCCAGGAGTCAAGCGCGTCCATAAGTCCGGCCACAATTGATTCACCCGTGTGATCCTCAGGAAAGTAAACCGTTTGGAGGTATAAGCTGACAAGCTTCCAATCTTGGTCAATAAAGTTGACTGTCAGTCTCAAGTATGGTTCCGAGGTTCGGCTTGACCACAGGTCAGCTGTGATTGCAAAATATGACCCTGACTTCAGTTGCTCCTCCACCCTTTCCCTAACTTCCCCTTAAAGGGTAGGTAAAGCTGTGCGGGAAAAATATTTCCGGCCAGGGAGCTCGTATCTGGGGTCGATGACGGACATAATTTTCCTGAAGCCCACATTTTCTACCATACTAAACGGCATCATGTCCTTAGCCAAAAAGTTTGTGACAGCCTTAGTAATGTCTTTATATCGTTTAGACTGCTTGTCATAAGGCATGAATGCAGCGATCTGTGTTTTCTGCATGGGTTTCTCTTTTGACACAGCTGGTGATGGGGATGGCGGTGATCTTTCAGAGACAGGTTGTCTTAAACCTTTATGATGCCTCATCTTCTGACTCTAAGAATATTGTATCAGGTGGAACTGCTTCAGATGGTGGAACAGATATGAGGTGTTCCTGCTGCTAGTCGGCACCACTCTCCGGCACATTTTGCAGCGCACTGAAACCTTAAGTTTATCAGAGCTTAGATAACCAAACCACTTCCATACTACTGAATTAGTCTTTCCTCTCTTATCAACTATTTTGTCTGCTTTCTCTTCACTTGTGGAAGCTCGTTTAGTCGCATTTGTATTGTGGTCAGGGGTACTCATTTTGTAGCTAAAACTTGCCGCATTGGAACTTAGCCTAACACTGCCGAGGACTGGCTGCGTGCCTGTGGTGTACGTCATCACGCATGTAGCCAATTGTGTTCTGCTCGGCTTAAATACAACACACTGAGTCCTGCGCCATGAACGTCAGTCAGTGACAAATGTTTTAATGTATGTCGAAATACATAAATGGAAATGTGTTTAAAAATCATATCACCGTTATTGAAATACGTTTATATCACGATTTATATTGATATTGAATTATTGTCCAGGTCTACTTTCAATAAAATTATTGTGTCATTCAATCTGGTAGCCGCATTGAAACCCATCTGTATTTTGGTCCAATTTATACATTTGGTTCCTTTAAGTTGTTCATTTTATACTCCCCAGACAGGGAGAAGAAATCTAGCCATGCACTCATAAGTACAGAGGGTAAACTCAAAAAGGTGAGAGGAAAAGACCCAGATGTGAAGAAACTGTCTCAGAACAAGAGGAGCCCACACATCCTCTGGAGGGTAGAATTGCTTTGGTTTTCTTAAACTGGATATCACACATTCCGCCGGCAAAATGGAAATTGACTTATCAGACATTTTCAATCAGTATAAATGCATTAAATATCTGATGGCCTCAAATCTGTTATTATGTCTGATGAGTCAGGACACCATTTTCTTTCTGTGTGTAAAGTATTGTGACTTTGTTTGGCTGATGGCGAGCAAAGCGATGGAAAAGGGAAGGGGTGTGAGCCCCTGCTGGCCAAACAATTCACACTGCACAATAACATTGCTACAGAAATAAAAACAGACAACCAAACTAAAACTTTTTTGATAGTAAAACACAGTGTACATCTGCCACAATAAAATGATAACATTTAAACCCAATACCACACTTTTATAAATGTTAACATCCTAGCTTATCTAAAAAGAAGAAAACCCAGTTTGTTTCCAGTTTTATAAATGTATCAAGTAGTAAATGTAGAATGCTATGTTTATATTTACTTGACTTCAGAACAGAAATATCTCTTTTTAGTAAAAGATGCAGTGCCTCATCTCTCTGTGGCAAAACACTCCATGGTTGAAGCAGATAATTTGGAGGAAATATATCAAAGTGGAAACATTTTTCCTTCTCAAAGCAAGCCTCTCTTTTCTTTTTTTCATCTCTCCTCTGTTGTGAAGCAACAGTGATAACAATATTAACCTGATTAAGACAATACTCTGATTAAGAAACTAGCATGTAAACAGCGATTATTATTTACCTTAATACGGCTAAAGTCATACTCGAAGTAAACACAAATCGTATTAAGACCTGTGGAGTATTCCATTTTAGGCGCATCATCGCTGTGCGTTATAGACATGTACACACCTTAACCACACGCTTTCATGCTGGCTTATCCTTTTATACAACAAATGCAGTCTTCACAGGTGACACTGGAGGGTAAAACCAGGAGTAGATGTTCAGAGCTATTTATTGTTTAAACAATCAATCTAACAAGAAACACTAGTCAGTCACATGTTTCAATATCTTTGCTCAACTACAAATTGGGTGGTCTCACACAAAATGTGCGATGTTCTATGTCGTTTAAGACTTCTACATACAAATACCAGGAAATAAACGCTGAAATTCTAAACTCTCTTCTCATATTCATCTTTTGATCTCAAACCCAGTCTACTGCAAAAACAAATGTATTGGCCTTGCCGCTCCAAAAATTTCGTAGGGGCCTGTATATGTATACTGTTTGAATGACCAAGATGGCAACCCTAATCTCGACACACAACTCCGATACCCCGTATAACATCACTAACAACAACAAACAACGAACAACGAACCAGTTAACACTCAGCCATGCTAATAATACTTGGCATCATAACGTCTGGTATAAAAAAAAAAAAAAAAGCTTGACGTTTTTATATAACTTCTGTGTAGATTACGTCAGATAAATCTACTCAGTTAACTATATCCAAACAACTTAGCATCTTTCTTACAAGATTCTTTATTCTTACTTTACCTGGATAGAGGTTTCATGTTGTGCTTTTCAAGGACTTGTTCCTCATAGTCCAACAGTTTTAGTTTATCTAACAAGTCCTCCATAACCACAAACATCTGGTGCTGTAATGCAGGACTCCGTTCATCCTCGTCTTCCCTTCGACCATCCTCTGCCATGTTTTTATATCCACCCGGGCGGTTACTACTGTAAATGTTAGGCAACGGGTTCTGCGTTTAGTATACTAATTACGTTTAGTAAACCAGCGGAGTTTGGGGTGAAAACTTGAATTAGCTAGCAAATTTGAACAAGGGGTAATTCATCTAGCTAGCTAGCGCCAACCAGTGCTGGCCACAAATAGCTTGTTGTCATTAACGTTGTCAGGATACCGCACAGCGCCACAGGCGAATAAGCTAATTTTACTTCCGGGTGAAATTTTTGTCAGTAATAAGCCTCAACTTATATTATAGTTTATATTATAAACTAAATTGCCCATAATCGAGATTTTCATACTGGCATAAAGTTGGCTTGACGTTGGAAGTTAGATATTCGCAGATCTATTTCCGAGTTCTAGAAGAAGCAACGTGCGCGAATATCAACTGTCCAGCGTCAAGCCACCTTTATGCCAGTGCAGAGGTGTAAGTGCCAACGGGATTTGTTTATTTATTTATTTATTATTTTTTTATAGGAGGTTTGTTACGTGTTCACGGAAAAGGTGGGTCTTTAGCTGTTTTTTGAAGATAGTGACCGATTCTGCCGCCCGGATTGAGGTTGGAAGTTCATTCCACTGCTGAGGGACAGATAGTGTGAAGGTTCTGGGAAGGGAACCTTCAGTATTTCACTACTGAATGGGCTCATACACAAAATATACCATAATTTAAAAAGCTTCAGTATTTCAGAACCTTCAGAATTTCACCACTGAATGGGTTCATACACAAAATTTACAATAATTTAAAGCTCAATAGCATTTGAAGGGAATGACGTACAATCATAATACCAACTGTAAAGTGCGTCATACCTGACAACTAGTCGAACACCAAAAATAAGCTTTACAGATCTTTATTGGAAAGGGTTTAAACAATGTTTTTCATGCTTGTTCAATGAACCATAAACAATTGTTGCACATGCACCTGTGGAACAATCCTTGAATCTCTAATAGTTTACAGGCAGTAGGCAATTAAGGTCACAGTTACAATAACTTAGGACACTAAAGAGACCTGTCGACTGACTCTGAAAAACACCAGAAGAAAGATACCTAGGGTGCCTCCTCACCTGTGTGAACATGCCATAGGCCTGCTGCAGGGAGGCATGAGGGCTGCAGATGTGGCCAGAGCAATAAACAGCAATGTCTGTAATGTAAGACGCCTAAGACAGTGCTACAGTGAGACAGGAAAGACAGCTGATCGCCTTTGCAGTGAAAAATGACATGTAACCATGTGTCCCCCCAGACGTGATCGAGAATTTGCAAATGCCTTGGTGGAAGAGTGGGGTAACATCTCACAGCAAGAACTGACTTAAAGCAGCTTGAAAACCTGGAAGTAAGTGAAATATTATATATCTCATGGATGATGTCCCTAGTGGAAAAAACAGCTTAAACTGGTAGCTGTGTTTCTGAACATTGGTTAAGATGATCAGAAGCTGGCCATGAGCAACCCTCTGGTTATACCAGCCTAAGCTGGTCAAGCTGGTTTTTGGAAGATAGTAGCTGGTCGATCAGCTTAGACCAGGTTCAACCAGCTACCATGTTCCAAAACACACCTACCAGTGTGTAGGTGGACTAGGGGTCCTGCTAGGGGTTGCTGTTTTATACAAATGTTTTTTGTAGGTGCGTGATAAGACATAAAGGAGAATAGAAATATGTTCTGTCACGTAATGGGGGCTGAGACGGAAGTACTGGTAAGGCAGTTTAACGAGAAGACAAATCCCCAGGGTTTGGCTGAAATCAATGACCATAGACAGGCAAGGGTCAAGCGATCATGTAAAAATTCCAAACTAGGCAAGGCAGAGAATCAAAGTCGAAGGAATAACAAAATAAATTTAAAAAAAAAACAGAGCAACAACACGAAATAAAGGCTTGGTAAATGACAGACAGGTCAACAGAGCGTAATACTTCAGAATGGCTGTGTGTGAGAGTCTCTTTAGTGTGGTGTGATTAGTCCTTAGGAGAAGGTGCCCTGTCTGTGTATTTGTTCCATTGGGAGTTGTAGTTGTCAGCCATGTTTGTACTTTGTGGTGCATTCTGGGAAATGGAGTTGCTGATTTGCCACGCAGAACCCCCCGCCCCCCACCCCAAGGGCGCTACTCCTGGAGCACCAAAAAAACACTCCCTCCTCGGCGGTCCTGGCCCGCTTGGCAAAAATTAATGTAAAATGTGAAAATGATTACACAATATCAATTTTATGTGTCATTTGATAGAATGTATCAACTTTACTAATATGCACTGCTTTACAGAGGATAAAATGTTTGCTTGACCAAATATGTTAAAAAATATTTTTACAGATGGTTCCAAGGATCCTATAACAGATTACACAGCTGCAGTGATACACATTCCCAAATTTAACATCAGCAAGAAGAAAAGGACAACAGATCATATATCGTTCTTTTCAACAGAATTGATAGAAATCTTGTTTGCCCTTCACTGGGAGGATATTCAGCCACTGAATGTGGTAATGTGTACTGAATTTATCTCAGCTTTAGAAAGCCTCTAATGTGGACATTATTCATCAAGACAAGATATAATATATGAAATTCTTGCAGTTTTATTCAGAATCCACAAAATGTAGTTAATCCTGTCATTTTTATGGGTACCAGCACATGTGGGACTGGAGGGCAAGGAAACTGTTATTATGTTATAATAACCCAAATATTATGAAACCCAAATATTGATATTCAAGTCCCATTAAATAAAATGAGGTAAAAACAAATATAAAAGCATATATCAAAATTAAGTGGCAAGAGAAATGGGGCAGAGAAATCAAAGGAAGGCAACTACACAGTATTCAAGAACAAGTTAATTTGGAAAGGATACAAATATTACTTGTCTTAGAATAGGGTATCCGGGTCTGAATCTTTCACTATTTATATATAAGGCTTAAATAACAGGATTTAAGTTTCAAATTTATACCCCCCCCTCCTCCCCCCACGCCTTTTAAAGCCTCCTTTCGGTGCTCTTTCCAGTTGGTGGTGGAAATGCACCAAAAGCTGGTTTGCCAACCGCCAATAAACCTTAAAAGAAGAAGAAGTCAAAGAAGAAGTCGAAGAAGAAGTCGTCTATGTGGATGGTATAAAGTAGTTAGCTTTCTATTTTAGCATATAAATAAGGGGCTGTGTCAAGTGTTGTTACTCCACGTGAAGCTCGTAAGGTTAAATATTAACTTCGCTCAGTTGTTTAGTATTAAAGTTTAATAGTATTTATAGTAATGGTGTGTTGCGCAAGTCATTATCTAGGAGATTTCTCCATTGTCATATGTTAGCTGGCTGTTACTTTCTTTTTCCATGTTGCCTGTTACATTGTAAGTTACAAGCACTGTAACTGATTGAAAAATTAAAAAAGTGAAAGATAAAACTTTAGTGCCAGCAGAGTAACCGTGGCTATTAAATTGGATATGTAATGACCGCAACAAAAGACCTTTAATAACATTTATAATAACTTTAGTTCCTGAGGATTACACACACACACACACACACACACACACACACACACACACACACACACACACACACACTCACTCACTCACACACAGCAGTTAACTAGTTCAACGCGTCTGGTACCGTCTCTAATGTTTGTGGTTGTGTTTTGATGGTACAGGATTGTTTAAAGTTGTTGTTTAACGTCTTTGGCTTTGTGTTTAGATGATTATGTTTTGGGGCAGATTTAGGGAATGCAGTGGTGATTTGTGTAATGATCAGAGCATGCTGTAGTGGTTCTGTGTCTTATTTTCAGAAACTGAATTAATGAGAACAGCATGTCAGGGGTACCTGCAGTGCGCATGAGTATTGAGTCATCCTGTGAGCGGTAGGTACAGGAGGTTTCCCTGGATGGATTGGAGACAAATGTGCCACCACTTTTCATGTTAAAAAAACAGCGCATTGACTTCGGCCAGGGCTCTGACTCGAATGAAGAGGACCCAAATGGACAAAGCAGAGTGTCTGACTGGAGCAAGCAAGATCTGGAGGGTGAAGAGGGTAAGTAGGGGTTATGTGCTCATTCTCTATAATTACTTTAACTGACACTGAAATTAAAGTTATTTTAAAGACTTATTAGACTTTATGTATCTCAGTACTGCTTAACTCAAAATTTTACAGGACTGGTAAAATTCTAACCTTGTTCATGGCCATGAGACATGCTCAGTGTCATCAAGGAGAAGTATATGGCTCTCGATCCAGTGTCCCAGGATCCCATTGTTGTCAGAGTAAAAGGCACCATTTAGTTGCCTTTAAATTCATTTTGGAGGAAAATTGTACTACTACAGTAGATTAAGAGTGCACCTAGGAACCACACATTCTTAAGCGGTATCTCCAGAATTATTGGCACTTTAATATATTAAAAAGAATAACATATGCAATAAATGATATTTTGAACATAGTATAGTTGTTGACATTGTATAGTTTTATTTAAACATTGCACCAAATAGCAGAGTGTTGCTTAAACAGCAATATGCATTACTTACAGTGCCCTCCACTAATATTGGCACTCTTGGTAAATATCAGCAAAGAAAGCTGTGATAAAAATATATATGAAGTATATTCCCATTGATATTTTAATTTTTTTTGGTAAACCTGGATGTCTAGGAACAGGAAATTGTTCAACCATGATTTCCTGTTTCACAGGGGTATAAATATGCGGTAACACACAAGCCAAATCCCCTTAATCATTCTTAACAATAGGTAAGACCAAGGAACATAGCTGTGATGTGTGGCAAAAAGTTGTTGAGCTTCACAAAATGGGAAGTGGCTATAAGAATATAGCAAAAGCATTGAAAATGCCCATTTCCATCATCAGGGCAATAATTATGGAAATGTTATGAATCGACCTGGAAGAGGACATATGTCTATATTGTCTCAAAGAACAGTGAAGAGGATTGTTTGAGTGGCCAAAAAATCTCCAAGGATCACAGCTGGAGAATTGCAGAAGCTAGTTACGTCTTGGGGTCAGAAAGGCCCCAAAACTACAATCCGAAGTCACCTACATCACCACGAGTTGTTTGGAAGGGTTTAAAAAAAAAAAAAGCCTCTACTCATCCAAAAACAAACTGAAGTTTCTTCAGTTTGCCAGACACTAACAGAACTTCAAATGGGATCAGTTCTATGGTCAGATGAAAGCAAAATAGAGCTTTGGCAATAAACACCAGAGGTGGTTTTGGCAAACACAGAGAAGGAGCCATATGGAAAAGAACCTCATGCCCACAGGGTAAATATAGTGGTGGCTCTTTAATGTTTTGGGTCTCTTTTTCTGCCAGAGGACCTGGACATTTTGTTAGGCTACATGGCATCATGGACTCTATCAACTATCAACAGATATTAAATGAACACCTGACTGCCTCTGCCAGAAAGCTTAAAGTGGGCAGTGGTCGGATCTTCCAGCAGGACAATGATCCAAATCATACATCAAAATCAACACAAAAGTGGTCTACTGACCACAAAATCGAGGTTCTGCCATCGCCATCCCAGCCCCCTGACTTGTAACCCATAGAAAACCTGCGGGGTGAACTGAAGAGGAGAGTCCACCAGTGTGGACCTCGAAATTTGAATGATCTGGAGAGATTCTGTATGGAGGAATGGTCTTGGATTCCTTACGATGTATTCTCCAACCTCATCAGGCATTATAGGAGAAGACTCAGAGCTGTTATCTTGACAAAGGTACGTAGCACAAAGTATTCACTAAATGGGTGGCAATAATTGTTGTACACCTATATTTAACAGATATTTTTAAAATAAACCTGTTTGGTTTGCAGTTGTCTGAAGGGTGCTATATATATTACACACACACTGAAAGTATTTGCCCAAACCCAATTTCTTCTGGTTTTGTGTGTATTTTGTACTGGATTGCTTCAGAAATTAAAACAAAATCTAAGATAAAACAAAGGCAACCTGAATAAATGCAAAATACCATTTTTAAATGATAATGTTATAATGTTATTTGCCCCTGTTACTAATTCCCCAAATCTGCATTCATAATGGGGTTCAGCTGGAATAGACGCAACCAGGCCTGATTACCACAAACCCTGTTCAATCAAATCAATAGTACTGACTATTTAACAAAGATTTTTTTGATAAACCTGTTGTGTTTGCAATTGTTTGATATCCGTGAGAGCAGAGTATTTTTGTGAATTTTTAAAAAAAAAAAGATCAAAAAGTTAAGCAATAAAGACAAATTTTCACAGCCTTCTTTGCTCATATTTACCAAGGGTA
Source organism: Ictalurus punctatus (assembly GCF_001660625.3). Taxonomy (NCBI): domain Eukaryota; kingdom Metazoa; phylum Chordata; class Actinopteri; order Siluriformes; family Ictaluridae; genus Ictalurus; species Ictalurus punctatus. Next base: position 9,082,927 of record NC_030435.2, read on the forward strand.
CCGGTATACACTACCAGTCAAAAGTTTGGAGACACTTGACTGAAATCTTTCTCATGATCTTAAAAACCTTTTGATCTGAAGGTGTATGATGAAATGTTTGAAATCTGTGTTGTAGACAAATATATAATTGTACCAACATATTCATTTCTTTCATTAGAAAACTATCATTTTATTTACAATTTTTTATTTGAGAATTTTTTAGATTTTTTATTTTTTTATTTTAAAGAGGCTATTGCCATTAGAGGATATTGTTGCCATAAAGGGGTGTACTTGGTCTGCAGCAGTGTTTCAGTTGGTGGTACTTGTCAAAGTATCATCCACACGAATGTATAGGGACCACCCGGTGGTCCATTGACAGTGTCCAATGGAGTGGCAGATGGCTACTGGTTACTGTCTTTCTTTTATGTGATATATTAAACATTTGAAAGAGCAATTTGTCAACTTTAAATAGGATCCTCTTTTTACTTCATCTGACTCCAATTATGAACGATTCTTAGAGATATTAAAATTCTTATCTTTATCGTTAAATTTATCTCGACATTTGATTATCTCCACTATTTAACCCTTTACTTAGATTTAGTGCCTATCGATAGTGTATGCAGACAGAAAGATATAGTAAATTATCCCTCCTTATCAGAATAAGTAGTTCACTTGGAGTTTTGTCCCCATCTATGAAACACACGTTTGATTTCACTGTTAAAATCTGAAAAACTGTGCAGTGAAATTGTGTTCTGTGGCTACAGTAGCACCAAAAACTTTATGGAAAAAGGACTTTTTACAGAACCTATTTGGACAGTAAGGCCAATTCATTTGTTTTGCTGTAAACAGTAGACATTTGGGTTTGAGATCAAAGGATGAATATAAAAAGAGAGTTTAGAATTTCAGGTTTTATTTCCTAATATTTATATGTAGATGTGTTTAAATGATATAGAACATAGCAGATTTTGTATCAGACCACCCAATTTGTAGGTGAGCAAAAATATTGGAACATGTGACTGACGGGTGTTTCTTGTTAACCAGGTGTGTCCTGTTAGAATGATTGTTTAAACAATAAATAGCTCTGACTAACTACCCTTGGTATTAGCCTTCAGTTTTGCCTGTGAAGACCACATTTGTTGTTAGTCAATCAGAAAATCAATCAGAGACATTGCACAAACATGAGGCATAGCCAATACAGCCATTTGGTATGTCCTGAAAAAGAAAGAAACCACTGGTGTACTGAGAAACAGACACCAAAAGGGTTGGCCAAGGAAATCAACAGCAGCTGATGAGAGTTGAAGGGAGAGATCATTGGTATCACTTGAACCAGTGCGTCCGTGCCGGAGCAGGTACGGGACGGCGAGGACCAACAACCCCAGGCCCTGCCACTACAGGGCAGCCCATGGAGACGGAGGTGTTAACCGACAGGGACAGCGACTCGGATACCTCATTTATGGGTCCGGCCTACGGCACTCGAGCCCAGGCTAAGCGACGGGCTGTGGAAAGGCTGGATAGACCGGCCCAGTCGGATGCCGGTAGCTCAACCGGCTCTTCGTTCCTCTCCTCTCCATACGATGATATTGACCCTGTTACCTCAAATTTGTTGGCTCAAATTTAGTCTATTACCCAAAAACATTTAAAATTCAACTTAGAAGCCAATACTCACATCTACCTCTGAGACCAGTTGGAGATAGAAAAAATACACCAGCCGTGAGTGAGAAGAAGCAAGGGTCCAGCTTTATTGTTCCATTCCACCACACGAGATCCACACCGATGAGAATTCTCAAAAGTGATCCCCATACCCTGAGCTTAAGCTCCAGTATTTATACTGTATTTACACACTAAATAACCCATATGTTTCAAGAAGACTATGATCTCACTACCAATAGGGTTAAAAAAGAGCTCATTTACCTTACTCTTATGTTCCAAAAAAGGCCTATTTCACTTACACATAGAATTGAAACCAGGGGTTTTAATTTACACATAAAATCAGAACCCAGGCATTTCTAATAACCCAGAAAATAAAAACCCTGAGTTTCTAGTTACTTAGAGGATCAGAAACCATAATTTTCAGTTACCTTAGGGCATCAGAACCCATAATTCTCAGTTACCTTAGGGCCTCAGAAACCATAATTCTCAGTTACCTTAGGGCCTCAGAAACTTCACTTTTCAATTACCTAGAGGATAGAAGATGACGTAGACAAGACTAAACAACCGGGAGGGACCTTGGTCTTATCGTTATCTCGAGGGGGGGGGGCAGTTTGACCCAGCCACCCTTATAACTGGCTCTCTTCATGGTTCTCTTAAAATTAAGGCCTTCCTTGCGAGACGAGAATCTTCACCATCTGAATCATGAGTAAGTTATATTTTTCCTGTATTTCTAGTTTATAATTTATTTTCATATTTGCACTATATTTCTTATTTTATATATATTTATACTACTTGAAAAGCGGTTTACTGTACTTCCAACTTCTTAATATCATTACAGTTCTACTGTCCTGCATATCCTACTATTCTGTTTTTTATAGAGTTTCTCTATTACTATAAGATATTATTAAAGTTATTCATGTGTGTGTATGAGAAAGAGAGAGTGTGTGTGTATGTTGTGTCTACTTGCCCGCCCTTGACTGTACGAGCGTGTGTGTGTGTGTGTGTGTGTGTGTGTTTAGCACTCCTCAGCTCGTACACTTCTTTCGACTTTTTGACTAACAACCCATAAAGATCTTTAAAGTGTTTTACCAATTTATCCACCTCTGACTAAAACCGCTTCTGTATGTCTAGGTGCCGGTGCCCGTCGTCAGTCCCTTCTCTCTCCGTTACTGGACCTGCATCTGGATCTGGATCTGGACACTCATTACCAGCTTGTGCATCTCACGGCTGATATCATGATGCTACTTAACTATCTTCGCAGCACCCCCCCTAAGAATAGAGATCCGGGGTTCCCCCCTCTTCTTCGGTACAGAATCTGCCCCACGAACGTGCGTGTTGACGCCTCTACACAGTCAGAACCAAAACCCCCCTCTAGCTTCCAATCCGAGGATGATGTTGTCTTCTCTGATCCGGGCCCCGACCATTCGTCCCTCTTCTCACCTACCAGTCCGCCCGACTCTCAGTGGTCCGTTCACTTCACCCACGCTGATTTCCCCATGTCCCCAGGACGCACCCCATTTTCTTCCCCCTCTTACTCTCCTCCAGACTACGCACCCACCCGTCCTGTGAATTACCAATAAAATTACATTTTTACTCATACTCAGTCTCCCTCATGTTTATTTCATGTCATTTTTTATCCACAACACTGTATGATCCAACCCCTAAGAACCGCCTTAAGTGCCTCCCACGCCACGCCCACAGGGGATACTGAGGACCAGTTGGTCTCCATATAAACATCAAGTTCAGTCTTTAACATTTGTCGGAAATCAGGATTTTGTAAAAGGGATACATTAAAGCGCCAACTAAATGATTTCTTCTTCTCCGTTTGTGGCCACACCTCTAAACTCACCAGGGCGTGATCTGAGACTAGAATGTTTCCGATTGAACAGTCAGCAACAGATGAAATGAGTGATTTGGATATAAAAAAAAAAAAAATCTATTCTAGAATCAATCTTATGGACTGATGAAAAAAATGTATAGTCCCTACCAGATGGGTTCAAAAGTCTCCAAATATCTGCAAGACCAAGATTTTTACACATCCTGTGAAGCATCACTGTTGCTCTAGGGGGCTTACACACTTTTGCAACACTATGATCAAGGACTGAGTCCATCAAAAGATTAAAGTCTCCTCCCAATATTATATCATGTGGGGTGCCAGCAGATTGCAACATCCCTTCAAGATCTATAAAAAAGCCCTGATCATCAGCATTAAGTGCATAAATATTAGCCAAAATAAGACTTTGCCCCTGAATTTCTGCTAAAACAATAATTACTCTCCCTAATTTATCTTTAAACTGTTTGAGACATTTGAATTGTAGATGCTTATTTACCAATATAATGACTCCCCTGCTCTTACTTGAGCTAGCACTAAAGAAAATATGACCACCCCATATCTTCCCAAATTTTTCAGCTTCCTGCGGGGAAAGATGCATTTCCAATTAGGAACACAACTGTTTGGTCATCAGCAAACTTAATAAAGTGATTTGAACTGGACTTTGGACTGGATTGTGCACACAGCCCTGGGGTGCACTGGTGTTCAGTGTGGTGGTGCTGGAGGTGGTGTTGCCGATCCTGACAGATTGGGGTCTCCCAATCAAACAGTCCATGATCCAGTTGCAATTGAATTGAATTGAAGGTCATCAGACCCAACAGGCTCAGCTTTTCTATCAGTTTTTGTGGGATGATTTTGTTGAATGCTGAGCTAAATTTTATGAACAGCATCCTTATATAATTGTCTTTTTTGTCCAGGTGAGTGAGAGAGAGCTGAGTGGTAGTAGATATAGTGTGCGCTTTTGAGCAGTTAGGAAGGTAGATGTACTGAAATGGGTCCAGTGTGGTGGGATGACTGCTCTTTGTGTTCATGACTAGCCGCTCAAAGCACTTTATGATGATGGGTATTAGAGCAACGGGCTGGTAGTCATTCAGGCAGAACATAGATGATTTCTATGTCCATGGATAGCCCAGCTAGCTGAGTGGCTGAGTAGTGCAACATAAAAATGTTCACCATATCGTCTGGAGATCTTGAGTTCTAATCTAAATGATGCCACAGCCATCTGTGACCAGTAACCAAGAGAGTAAAATTGGCCATACTCTCAGGTTAGGAAGCTTTGCCATACTCTCTTTTGCCCGTCAATCAGAGCAACAAAGCCATCATGGGCATGCAAAGAATTCAAAAATTACTAAGATTGTGTTACATTGCCCTGTGATGCTACCTGAGCAGCAGTTCAAAAAGTTGCAGAGGTTGACTTCATGTGTCTTGGACAAAGGATATGCTAGTGGGAATTGTCAAGACCAATTTTGGGTACCAAAAAAACCCCCACACATGACCGTAACCTTAAGTGAGAGTCTATGAAAGGGTCCACTATTTTACTTTCATTCTCTGGCCATTCTCTTCAACCTGAGTCTTCGAAACTGCCATTAGAGCCATGGTTACACATGATTTTATGTAAAAAAATTTTTTTGCTGTAATAAAATAATAAAGTAGTAATACAACATTCCCTTTTGCAAATATTAGGGAATCAGTGTACATCAATGCAAACAAACAAAACAAAATGTTTTGATTTATAGTTTCTTTTTTAGTTTGTGGTGTTTTGTGTTTAGTAGTTATAAACAAACAAATATGTTTGGTTTTTCTATATTTTTCCTTAGAATGTGTACCTTCTATGTTTCAAATTATTAATGATACAATTCATAAAATTCTTGTGCCGTCATATGACCTCTGAAAAGAGTGAATTAAACAAGAAATTAGTGATTAGCCAAAATATTTCATTTACTCATTCTTACTGTATAAAAAAATTATTAAAAATTAAAAACCTGATCATTCCAGTATCTTAAAATATTGGCCCCTCCCATGATAATACTCGCAGTATAAAAACTAAAAACTGCATTAGTTGAATAGTCTCCTAAAAGAATACTGTAACTTGTGTGTAGGCTTAATAATGTGTGTGTGTGTGTGTGTGTGTGTGTGTGTGTGTGTGTGTGTGTGTGTGTGTGTGTGTGTTCATGCACTGGTATCTCTGTATAGCAGTGCTACAGTGTATGAATATTGTTCTGGCTCATAGCACAGCATAGTCGTGTCCACTCTGTTTCTAAAGATATGTCAGGTGCCATTTGGTGTGTGTGTGTGTGTGTGTGTGTGTGTGTGTGAAAGAGAGAGAGAGAGAGAGAGAGAGAGAGAGAGAGAGAGAGAGTAGGAATGGAATGCTCAGCTGTTCATTTATTTCAAGCCATCTTTTTTTTAGTATGCATTTACAATATTACTCCAAATGTACATGCACTCTATGACACACACACACACACACACACACACACACACACACACACACACACACACACACACACACAGTTTATAATCTGTTCCCAATTAAGAATGATTTTTAAAAATATCTGGGTCTTCTAAAGACTAATTTTTGAGTTTTCTACTCCAATAAATCTAATTCAGAAGCACATACTACCTATGTGTGTTATTAAACAATAAGCTGTGTAGTTGCTCAGTTTTCCAGTTTTCCAAAGTTATCCAGTTATTTTTAAACATGGAATTGATCACACAGACAGCTGTACTGATATGACACTTAATTTCTTTATAGTTAATCATTTCTTAATGCTACCTAGTCCTTATTACTCACTAGTAGCTTTGTCATCCTGGTAATTAGACTCGGAGGCCTTTGTCATGACTTGTTTTAAATTTGGATTATATATCCACACACATATATGCACACTGTGTTCTATTATATATTATTTCTAATAAGATTTCTTTTGCTTTTTCTTTAGCACTATGTTTTCTCTCTCTCACATTCTTGTCTATCAATCTCCACCATTTTCTTCACTTCTCTGGTGTTTCTATGGCCAACCCACTCTTTCTTTCCTCTGGGATACAGATGGCTTGTTCTTCAGATACAGGCCCTTCCCGTTTGATTTCTGTAACAACCTCTGTGTAGGTGACTTCTAGGCTGGTCTTCCTGCCTTTTGGTGTAGTCAAACCAGGCTCTGCCTCAGCACCCTCCTGACCCTCAGCAACAGCGCGTTCCTTCTTGAGCTTGATGCGGAAGGACTCTTTGCTGGGAGCTTTCTTGGCAATGTTCTCCTTCAGCCTCTCGCCACTCTGACGCATCTTCTCCCGCTGCTCAATAGGAATGATCTTCTCACCCAGGGTGTTGATCTTGGTGCCCAAAGTATGGCCTGTCTTGCCTAGGCTCTCCTTAGTCTTGCTGAAGTTCTCCCGTGTTCGATCACGGGTCTTATTCATGTTCTTCTTGGAGAAAGCCGCTCTGATGTTGTCTATGCCTTTCAAGCCTGTCTGCCTCAGTCGCGCTGCCCTTGATGACTCTGCTTCTTCCACCACCATATACTCCTCATCAGATGAGAGGTCTGCAGGGATTTCATACTCATCAGACGCCACTTCAAAATTGCCTAACCCTGCATCCTTAGGGGTTTTTGTCACAGCAACAGATGGAACTTCAGCCTCACCCTGAAGGAAAAAAATCAGAGAGAAGAAGAACAGAAATAAAGAACAGAAGAAATTAAAAGGATTAAAGGAAATTAGAGAGCAAATGGATAAAAAGATATTTCTTCTTCAGTTAGTTTAGTTTGTCTAAGACATGTTTTATGGAGCATCTTCTAAGTGACTAAATGTAAATGCCAATTTTAAGTCTTCACTGACAAAAAAAAAAGCTGATGACCAGCACCCTAAAAAGCAACTGTGTGTAGAAGTGCAACTTCATTCTAGCAGCAAATTCAACATGTTGCCTAAAAATATACCTTGGGTCTATCAAGGCAAACACAAAATAAATTATTGTTACAAAGTTACTGTGTGTGTTTCTGTGTATATATACCTGGTAGATGACCACTCTGAATTTGTTCCTGGTGAGAAGTTCATCTTGAGTAGTCTCCACTTTCTTTACACGGACATTCTGCTTCTCCACACGTGAACGCACCTCCTTCACATGAGCACTCACCCGCCGGGCCTTCTGCAGCAGCTTGTCCACAGTGGTTGCTGTGGCACCATGGTTCTGGACCAGTTTTAGCAGCTCTGATTGGACTGTAGCAACAGATGCTTCAAGCTGATGTTGGCGTTCTTCCATTCGTTGCTGGCTGGCCTGCACACCATCAATGATAGTGGAGACACGTTCCAGAAGAGACAGGATGGACAGTGCAGACACCGGCTGACCAGACTCATCCTCAATTCCCAGCACCGTGTCTCTACTTTTCTCCATTTCCAACAAACTCTTACAAACACTCAAAACAACCACTGATGGTTTAGAGAGGATAAGTCCTCAAACACATTTATCTAGGTAGGCAAGAGATTTGCCAGCCTGAGAGAAAGACTGACTGATGCAAAGACCAAGCTCTGTCCTGCCAGAGAACCACCAGCCTGACTCATACCCCCACTCACACATCTCACAGATATAAATAAGTACAGCTGTAAGAGGACACGGGGCATTTTGGGAATTAGCAGGACAGGGAAGCAGAATGGAAAGCCCCCGATAGTTTAGAATGCCTCAGCACATGTGCAAGTGCATTTTATTTGTATTATATTATGTGTGTAATTATCCTTTTAAATATTTAGATTGAGGGTGGGACAGTATTACAAACTGATTTTTTTTTAATGTGTGTATGCTTGAGTGGTTAATTTGGTTGCAGAAACACCACCCCACCCTTGGGAATACTTAATTAACTCAACTGAGGACATGAGCTGCAGCTGCCTCACACATTGTAACATGACCTCATGAGTATTTCTGCACTCTGACATTTAAAGCTGCAGTACTAAACCTTTGCCTCTCTATCGCCGTCTCTGTTTGAAACATACAGTTACTTGAGGAGTTTAAAAAAAAATTTTTTTATGTGGCTTGTGCTTCGGCACTGCTCCTCTGCGCGGATTAATCTGATGGTTTGCGGTACACTTATCAGCGTTGCTAAGTCCATTTATAATATGTGACTTTGGGCTTCTTTTTGTCTGAAGTCGCTTGAAAAAATCATTGGTCCCGGGTTGTGCTTTTTTGGGCTTGTTTTAAAAAATATTGTTGCTTGTTAGGAAAATCTGACAAGCGACTTTGTTTTTTTACATTCATTGTCTCTATTTTCCCTGGTGCATTGACGTTGTCTGCTCACAGCCTCACGATAATATCAGTGCTGTAGTGTATTTCGCCTGCCCACAGTTATTACAGGTTATAACAAAAAAAAAAAAAAGCATAACATACTCATACTCATACTAGTAGTAGTTATGATTCTAATGTAATCTCCTTTTTCATCTCTCCAATCATATTCTGCTCGCAGGTGATCAGAGATGAGTGTATAGTGTCTGTCCTCCCGTATAGGCTTTTTTCCCGTTTGATAATTTTTTAAATTAAAACAAATTATGGTTTTGCTTTTCAAACTGCGAGTGGTTTAAGTTTAATATGTTGCAGGCTCATTTATGCAGTCTTTTTACATTGAGGCTGTAACAGGCCATTATAATATAGGACTTGTTTTCGGCCTGTTTTTGATGCTGCAGTTGCTTATTTGTCTCGTGAGAGTTGGCAATACTGAGGTATTCATATGTGTTGTATATTAGCTCCAATACTTGACAACAGAGGTGGCACTGATACGGTTTTCTTGGAGTAGAGCTGAGTTACTCGCTCTCATAGCTAGCAGAAAATAAGTGTAATTTACCATACTAACCATAGCAAAACAAACAAAAAAACATAGGAAACACGATACCGAGCTGAATCAAGCGAATAAGTGCGCTAATGTTAGCTAGCTACCTATTGAGCCACTAAAATGTCTTACCTGTTCAACAGAAAAAAGCCATTTCTGCTTCAGTCTTCAATCTCTTCAGATCTTGCCACCTCTCAAAAGCCATGCCGATATTTATTCTCATTTTAGCACTGGCTCGGTCACTTTCCCTTTTTGACTGCAGACTCTCCACTGTTCATGGCTTCTTGGTTTTGACATCCACCGATTCCCCAGATGTCAACAATGATTGCATTTAGAACTATCCAGATTAAAGCAGCTGTTGTAAAAGCAAGCTACAAACATTCCACCATCCTCAGCCTCCACACGCAATATAGTAGCCGGCTCTTCTTCTTTCTGTTTACGGACATGACGTAAACACGTTTCAAACACTGATTTATTAATGTACTTACCAATAATTGATTTTTGTTCATTTTAACCAAAAAAACTTTAAAAAAGCTTTAAGGACTTCACATCCCAATGCACCCCCTGATTATAAGGTCAACGTGACATGGGACTGAAACTTATTTAAACAATAAACAGTGATAATGTGTCACATCATTTTTTTTTTTTATCACAAAATATGGTGAGAATCATTTTTATGCCTTCACCAGGTGATGGGAGTCATTATATTTTAGGGTTGTCCAAGAATGAGTGTTTGAATGTTTTTAGGACTTTTAATCGGAATCAGCAGATGAACTTATTAGATAATAGAACTGATCCAAGCAGGGTCAAGGTCAAAGGTAGATCAAATGTCTGAAATACTTTTTCTTAAATAGCTTCCTTTCTGTTTGTCATACCGAGATGTTACTTGTTACTCTTTCATGTTCAGGAACTCGAGCCCCATTTTCTGATTATTCATGATTTTTGCCTTTTTTTTTTTTTTTTTTGCCTCTGAGATTCTTATCTGTGTTATGTCTCATGAATGAGTGGTTACATGTTTTTAGGATTTATATAATAATAATAATAATAACAACAACAACAACAACAACAACAACAAAACAACAACAATAATAATAATAATAATAGTAAAGCAATAATAATATATTTAATTTATACTGTACTTTTTATTTGAGATAAATCTCAAAGTGCTACAAAATTAAAACTATGTAACTAAGGTGAAATATTTGGAAAATATAGAAATTATACTAAGATACTAAGCCAAAGTCTTTCATGCTCTCAGGTTATCTGGGAGAAAGTTCCACAGGTGAAGCGATGCTACAGAAAAAGTGCAGTCCTTGCATTTCCATGGATGCACTGATGGGTCAGAAGGATGTAATGACGTGTACTGTTAATCGAACTATGTTCTATAGCATGTAAAATGGGAACATGAGAGGAGTATTCTAAAAGTGACTCGTGTAAACACCTTAATCACAATATTGTCTTAGTCAGAGTAAGGTCAATAATTAGATTACTGCTGTCCATGCAAGTCACTGACTTGCTGCATAATCCAGTTGTGCTTGAGTTTCAACTTATGAACTGAAGACCTGACATTCTCCTTTAGGATTTTCTGGTAGAGAGTAGAATTCATGTTTCCCTCAGTTTTATTGCAAGTTGGCCAGGCCCTGAAGCAACAAAGCATCCCCACACCGTCACACTTCCACCTCCATGCTTGACCGTAGGTATGATGTTCTTTTTGTGGAATACTCTGTTTGGTTTTGCCAGATAAACTTCAGGTAAACTTCAGCTCTGTCAGACAATGGTCCAATATCTGGGCTTTCATATCTCTCAGGGACAACGCCGCCTAACCAGTGACCGCATGTGCGCTATTGTCCAGGTCACGCCTCCTGCCACACAAAAAGATATGCTGAGTTTTCTGGGACTTATAAACTACTGTTGTCAGTTCATTCCTGACTGCTCACACCACGAAAAAAATTCTCAGACATTGTTGTCTCAAGGACTCTCCACAGAACATTGAATGGACTAAGGAGATGATGCATTCTTTCTGTTATCTAAAACAGGCATCAAGCTCAGCCCCACCTCTGGGAACGAGGTATATGTCGATGGATCATGTTCTAAACCTAATGACTCAACATTTTTATGTGGCTACTCTGTTTGTGCATTACCCAATATTGTTCACGAGGCTCACTCTTTAATTCTGCTTAGGCTGGGGAAATTGTTACTCTCACTCATGCTTGTCATCTCTTTAAGGGTAGGATGTTACTATTTACACTGATTCACGTTATGCTTTTGGTGCCGCACATGATTTGGGTAAGATATGGCATGCTTGTGGTTTTTGTGCCGCTGATGGTAAACAGATATCATATCGCACACCAGGTTCGTTTCTGATCTTTTATAAGCTTCGCTCTTACCTGACAGGCTTGCTATTGTTAAGGTTAAAGGTCATGAGTCCAATAACACAGAACAGGACCGTGATGATTCACTCGCTGATGAAGTAGCTAAGTGGGCCTCAAAAAAGGGCTTGCCCAGCCCCTTTGTCCAGAATAATGTCTCCATTTTTCACGTTTTCACATTCTCTGACTCCTTGTGACATTGATGTTGCTTTTTTACAGACACGGGCCTCTCCAGACGACCTCATGTTTTGGTCTTCGGAAGGTTGTTCCCCTTTTGCACTGATGGTTTAATACGCTGCCCTGATGGCCATCTCGCTCTTCTGTCTTCTGTCCTTCTGTTCCTTGTGTGCCATTTTCATGGTGTTTCTCATGTCGCACGAAGAGGGGTGATCTCTGCGATAACATCAAAGTTTTGTATTCGAGGCACTCACAAAAACTGTTAAATTACTCCTCAATGCATGTTTAACTTGCGCAAGAGTAAATGTATAAGAGAAAACCGCCAAGCATGATGCATTGCCACCACCTAATGGTCCTTTTCAGGCACTACAAATTGACTTCACAAACATGTCAGCTGTCAGATGTCTCAAATATCTTCTAGTTATTGTGGATAAATTCTCTAAATGGGTAGAAGCCTTTCCATGCTCAAAAGAAAATACCATCATTAAAATTCTCGCAAAATAAATAATCCCACGGTAGGGTATCCCCCAAAACTATTGATAGTGACAATGGGACACCTTTTGTTTCCAAGGTAACATTGAAACTGTGGAAGTATCTAAACACTGATTGGTATTTTCATATTCCATATAATCTCCAGAGCTCAGGGATTGTGGAAAGAAAAATCGCACCATTATGGAACGTGCTGGCTCAAATTTTGCCTATTACCTGAAGACACTTAACATAGAAACAGATACTCACATATTCAACTGGAGAAAGAAAAATAAGACACCAGCCGTGAGTGAGTGTCACGAATCGTGACGGAGCAGAGATAGGACGGATGCAAGTGCTGGATGAACAGTTGTTTATTTGAAAGACAGACAGGCAGACAAATCCAAAACGTGATCCAAAACGTAATCCACAAACATGCAAGAGGTCAGGCGATTGGCAAACAGGCATACACGGGGCAAGGCAGGAATCTAGGTCGATAAACAAAACAAGAAACAAACTATGAGGAGGGACTGGAAGCAGATAATCCAGTGCGAACTAACTCTAAACATGGACCGTGACTATGACTATGATACGTGTTAAACTAGACATGATTGTTGGCGACTACACTCAGGCTCTCATTAAAAAATTGAACAGTATACATGGTGATGTTTCTGTTTCTCTCCCTCTACCCACAGAACAGCTACTCACCCTTTCCTCCCAGGTGACATAGTTCTCATTAAGAGCCTGAAGCCAAGAAAGGTTGGGAAAACAGCCTTTAGTCATCCTACACATGTGGTGGCCATTTCTGGTACTGCTGTCCTCATGGATTCACATCCCCAGTGGATTCACGCCAGCCGCATCAAGTGCTTTCCAGTGACCAAGACAGTATTGCTATCAAGAAGCCCTGAGGGGGCTTCATCACATCTCACCTCAACATATCCTCAACAGATGAGAAAGGGGAACACTCACAATCTAGCTGCCCTAAGGGGGCCTCTTCTCATCTCATTTAACACGTACACATATAGCCTTGTTTTGTATTAGCCATACATATGCAGAGTCTGTTATTTCCATGTTATTTTGTTCCTTTATCATTGCGCGACCTTAAAAGGTGATTGACGTTTAGAGTAATTAATACTTGGAAGTAGTGGATTCTGTAGTGTGTGTATTCTCAGGCAACTTTCGAACCAAGAATGTCCTAGATACTGGTTCTGTCATCTTTTTGGACATAGCCTTAATTGTTCTCACTGTGAACCAAATAGAGAAACACAATCCTTGCTCTTCCGCCATGCATGCTCATACTAATGGTGTCATACATCCATGCGCACACACTCACATCCGCACAACGGTGCAGAGGTAATTTGGCCTGCTCGTTTTCACTAGAAATTGCGCAAAACCTTACTGACGTGCACAATGACTCATGTTGGATCTGCCATTACATGGGATAATATCAGTGGTCTTCTATCCCACTGCACAACATCACTGCCAGATCAGCCAATGCACAGAATGACTCTTGCTTAGTTCCCATTTCCATAGTCTTGATACTACATTTCACCACCTCTGTTAGGGCTGGTGCACCTTTAAATCAACCCATACCTGCCTGTAATCATACTGATAATCTGTGCTGGGATCTTCCCAGCATGTTCTGTAGCCCATTACCACAGTTCGCTCTTCAAATATTGACAACTGTGACATTGTTTACTATGTACACGTGCATTTGTTTAGTTTCTGTTCTGTCTCCTCCCTGTTCTGTTATTGGTTGTGGCTTTATTGTTTGCAGCTGCCAGCACTTAGCGCTGATTATGTTTTGATATATATACTGTGCACCTCCCGGTACACGGCGCGGAGTATTACATTAGATTAGTTATGTTCATTGATAGATATAGTTAATATAGTTAGTTTCACGTTAGATTAGTTCATTTAGTCTACGGTGGTTTTTCCACTGCCAGTTCACAGCACTGGTTCATGTTTCTTGTTTTGTGTTTTGACCCTGTGTTCTGTGACTGCGACTCTGATTCCTGCTTTGCCCCGTTTATGGCCTGTATGCCGATCGCCCGACCCTTTGCCTGTCTTGACTAAGTTTTTGGATTACGATTTGGATTTGTCTGCCTTTGTCTTCTTTAATAAATACGTCTTTTCCTGCACCTGCTTCCATACTCAACTCCCTTACGTCTCGGGACATGACAACTACTCTAGTGGTGGGGCGCTCTGTCTGTCAGACTTATGTAGACGTGCAACCCACTTCTCTGGGTTTAGCACCCAAATGTTCCATTAATGGCACTCAATTCCTTCTTAATGGTAAGTGCCCGTTCCCCAAACTGTATAGCACCAATACTGTGTTATGAGTATGTGGTCAGAGAGCCTTTAAGGAAATCCCATATTTCCTTTGGACAGGATGTAGTTATCCTGCTTTCATGATCCCCAGTGTTCCTATTCATGATCCCTGGGCCCCTCCCTCACATAGGATAACCAACCGTGGTGTCCCTAGTAAATTCATGGGGTACACATTAGCCGACCCGTGGACCACCCCTGGTGCAAGCATGAGGTTATCTCTATTTTTAGGTGGTGGCACAACAGCTACTTTAAATAAGATCAATGACTTAACCTATATGCTTCTCTCTTTGGCTAATGACACTGAGGAAGCACTAACCCTAAGAACTAAGAACCAAATTGTTTTGTGTTCGTGGAATGTGTCACCCTGCCTTTCGCCCACACTCTCTCTCTGGGTTCTTCTTTTTCTCTTATTATGTGGTAGAAAAGACATCTTTAGTTCTTATATCACTCAAACCTACATTATAGATGTTTTGATTTTATTTGTTACCTGTTCCAATTGACATTTATCACTTTGTCAATATTTACGTGTGTATATATACTATGCTTTCTGTATCATTAAACTAAGAAGATTTCACTGAACAATGGTGTCAGTGGATGAGAAAATCAGCCAGTGCAGGGTCCAAATTCTGGTTCTGACGTATCAGACAAGAACTTAACACTCCAGTTCTGTTAAGTGGGAGAAAACAATAGTTTCCAGTCATTTGGAAATGAATGGTAAGTTAGAGATGGAATTTTTGTTCCATCTCTAACTTACCATTCATTTCCAAATGACTGGAAATTATTGTTTTCTTCCATCTGCAATCTTTCCTTGCTCAAAATAATCTCTTTGACCCCTTTCAATTAGGCTTTCATCCACTCCATAGTACTGAAACCACCCTTGTAAGGGTTGTCAGTGACCTATTACTCTCTAGTGACTCCATTCTTTCCATTCTTCTGTTACTTGATCTTAGTTCCAATTTTGATACTGTCTGTTATGACTTGCTTCTCTCCAGCCTCTCGGATGTTGATGTCATCGGTGCTGCTCTTTCCTGGCTTTCTTCATACCTCACGAATAGACAAATTTACATTTCAATCCAGGATTATCAATCGTCTACTCTCTCTGTGAAATTAGGTGTCCCTCAGGGATTGGTTCTTGGACCTCTACTAGTCATTATATAAGTACTGCCTTTGGGTTAACTTATTCGCCGCCACAGTTTCAGTTACCACTGTTATGCTGATGACATTCAAATCTGTACAGCTTGTAGATCTGCTCCTACTCTCCAGACCGGTCCACTGTCACCATGTGTAAATGAAATAAAAAGATGGCTTAATTTCAACTTTTTAAAACTGAATATGGACAAAACTGAAATCATTATAAGTGGAATGCCAACACTGACTAAAAACATCCTTCATGACTTTAGTTATGAAATTGGTGGTATTCTCATTAAACCATCCAGTACTGTAAAAATTTTGGCATCATCTTTGATCCCTCCCTCACCTTTGACGCTCATATTAACTCGATTCTTTCACCTTCATCGCACTGCTTGCATCCATCCCTTCATTAGCATCTTGAGTGAGTTTGCACAGTAGATGGAAATTGAAGCTAGAGTCTGTGCAGTAGAGGCCAGTGGAGTCAGAGTTTCTCTGATCAGCCCATATTATTTGTGGATACTCCCCTTCTTCATGCTAGGAGTGTGCATGGTGACAGGCATATGACAAGTGCAAAAAAATATGAAGCATTGAACAATGCCAGCTCAAAGTGGTAAGCATTATTAATTCATATGTAAAACGTGTTGCTAAATTGTAGTTGCAGAATTTAAGTATATTGAATTTGCCATTGTCAGGAAAAGAGTTGGCATGACTGACTGAGCTACCATGTGCTAGCTAGCTGATATTAGCTAATCCATCATGTTAAAGTGAAGTTTAAGTAGCTAATGTAATGTGCCAACTGAAAATAACTTTTTCTGCTCTCCATGATTTTCATCTACTTCTGCCACCTACAGTAAATTAAACATCTGAATATAAAAGTGATCTCTTTTTATGCTCCACTCATTCTGCTGGTGGAGTATGTTTAAAAAGGAATGATTGGCTAACTTAGCTACCTACCATGCTGTGAAAAAGTATTTGCCCCATTATGATTTCTTCCGTTTTAGTGTATCTCATACTAAATAGTTTTAGATCCTCAAACGAAATACAACAAAAATAAAGTCAGCCTGAGTAAACACAGTACAGTTTTATTTATTTATTTATTCATTTATTGAAGCTAAAAAAAATATTTAAAAAAATCCAACACCTATCACCTGTTATGAACCAGTCTAGGTTGGGCCGCACAGAGTAACCAGCTCACAATTCAATGGAATTGACCTTTAAAATAAGGGAAGCTAGGAATAACAAACAAACAGGTTTGTTCAAAAGTTGTGGTATACTGTAAAACACACAAATATATGCATATAACTGTACAAAGAACCAAAACACCAGACATACCTTCAGGGTGGGCCAAGGCCAAAATAATAAACAAAAGGATTCTTTTTTTAGTCGCTAGTTTACCTGAAAGGAAAAGAACAACAAAGAAAAACAAGTATCCTAACTTAAATCCCTAAGCCAAAAACAGATGTAAAAGAACCCCTCTCCCAAAAGAAATGGCAGCCACACCCCTACTGCCGGTGAACCGAGTGCAAAATATATACAATGGTGTATAGAATATCCAAACAGGTACAGGGACAACCAAACTCACAATCAAAAACCAGGCAAGAGTCAAAAACCAGAACAGCAGTCAGAATATAGAATACAAGCAACACAACAAACACAATCTCTGAACACCAACGCACACGTAACCACCTCCAACATCCCATGCCATTCTCACTCCTCTCCTCTTCCTCTTTAAATAAGGTCATCATTCAGTGATCTCATCCTGGGAGGCGGGAGCAAGGCAAGCTAGGGCAGGCTGGAAATTCTGGGAGGGAGTTCAGACCTGCACACAAAAATA
Source organism: Ictalurus punctatus (assembly GCF_001660625.3). Classification (NCBI taxonomy): domain Eukaryota; kingdom Metazoa; phylum Chordata; class Actinopteri; order Siluriformes; family Ictaluridae; genus Ictalurus; species Ictalurus punctatus. Next base: position 9,100,498 of record NC_030435.2, read on the forward strand.
TGGTACAGCACACAGAAACAACTTCCCAATCCAAAGATAGCAGATTGTAACACACCAATGTGAAAAACTAATTGCCCCCTTAAATTTAAAATCTGGTTGTATCTCCTTTAGCAGCAATAACTTTAGCAACCAAAAGCTTTCAGATAACTGGAGATCAGTCTTTTACTTTCTTCTAGGACTAGGATTTACTCCTATGCTTTGGATCATTGTGTTGCTGCATAATCCAGTTGTGCTTCCAAGAGAACCCATGTCACACCCCTCTTCATCTCCCTCCACTGGCTTCCTGTAGCTGCCCGCATCAAGTTCAAGGCCTTGATGCTCACCTACAAGACCTTGTCAGGAACAGCACCCTCCTACCTCAACTCTCTCCTGAAGGCCTACGTTCCCTCTCGCAATCTGCGATCGATTAGCGACCGACGTTTAGCAGTTCCAACTCAGCGTGGCGCAAGGTCCCTTTCCAGAACCTTCACACTAACTGTTCCTCAGTGGTGGAATGCACTTCCAATCTCAATCCGGACCACAGAATCTCTCACCATCTTCAAAAAACAGCTAAAGACCCACCTCTTCTATGAACACCTAACCAACTCATAATAAAAATAAATAAATAAATAAATAATTTTAAAAAATGCACTTACACCTCTACTCTGCACTTTGCTTCTTCTGGAATTCAATTAATAGATCTTGTATGGTAGCACGTCTTGTATTGTTCTCTGCTTGATATCACTTTGCTTGTATCTTTCTCATTTGTAAGTCGCTTTGGATAAAAGTGTCTGCTAAGTGAATAAATGTAAATGTAAATGCTTGAGTTTCAACTTACGGACTGAAGACCGGACATTCTCCTTTAGGATTTTCTGGTACAGAGCAGAATTCATGTTTCCCTCAACTATTGCAAGTTGGCCAGGCCCTGAAGCAACAAAGCATCCCCACACCATCACACTTCCACCACCATGCTTGACCATAGCTATGATGTTCTTTTTGTGGAATTCTGTGTTTGGTTTAAGCCAGATGTAAAGGCACCCCTGTCTTCCAAACAGTTCCACTTTCAACTCATCAGTCCACAGAACATTCTCCCAAAAGGTTTGAGGATCAACAAAGTGTGCTTTGGCAAAATTCAGATGAGCGTTAATGTTCTTCTGGGTTAGCAGAGGTTTTAGCCTTGCCAGTCTTCCATGGATGCCATTTTTACCCAGTGTCTGTCTGATAGTGGAGTCATGAACAGTGACCTTTATGATTTGTGACTTGCTGGTTGAGTAGTTGCTGTGCTCTTGGAGGAATTTTGGAAGGTCGGCCACTTCTGGGAAGGTTCACTACTGTGCTAAGTTTTTCCATTTGGAGATAATGGCTCTCAGTGTGGTTCTTTGGAGTACCAGAGACTTTGAAATAGCTTTGGAACCCTTCCCAGATGTATTTCAATCATCTTCTCACTCATCATTTCTGGAATTTCTTTCAACTTTGGTATAGAATGCTACCCAGTAAGACATTTAACCAACTTCATGCTGTTGAAAAAGTTCTATTTAAGTGTTGATTTGATTAAAAAGGGTTTGCAGTAATCAGACCTGGTTGCCTTTAGTCAAACTGAACCCCATTATGAATGCAGTTTCATAGATTTGGGGAATTAGTAACTACAGGGGCAAATACATTGGGGTAAATACTTTTTACAGCAGTGTAAATAAACATGATGTTCACATAATTTATTTAAATATGACATGACTTGGGCAATTTTAATATCCAAACCAAATAAATATTATGACATCTGACTAGCTAGGAAATTTGTGATCTTCCCTTCAATTTGTTTCAGTTTGCTAATGTTATCCAGCAGCTAGCTAGCTAGTTAATGAGCTAAGCATCAAAATAAGACACATACCAGAAAAACTGTCTATTAGAACAGTTTACAGCAGAACAAGACATGACTTTACTGCAGAGCTGTCAAAGTGGTCAACACTATAAAGCTTTGGTCAATGTTTGAAAGATGTCAAATGAAGTTCATGGGGCTATAATCTCAGTAAGGGCTTACCTTTTTAATTAGCATCAAATAACTAAAATAAAATGGAGAAAAGTGTTATATATAAATTTCAACTGAATTTGTAAAAATGACAACACTGTTCCTTAAAATAATTTGTGAAGCTGTAACTTAAAATGTAAATTTGGCTTGTCTTCCATTCAATAATATAGGAATATAGCTTTTTTTTTTTTTGGCGGGGAAATAGAAATTTTGTCTTTATTTTTAAACCCCTGTTATGATGTCCACCGATATATAATATATACAGTCTCTGATGCACACACACCAAGAGGCAAATTAGCATATTTAATCCATCTACTGGCATACTGACTGTTTTTGGGAGGCGGGAGGCAACCGGATTAGCTAGATGGGCAAGTATAGGATAAATATATTTATACCTCAGTTGACTGTAAGCCAACATGTATGACATTTTAACAATGCATTTTTAATTAGACAATACAAAAGGTAGGTAGTTACCTAATGCAGTGCATTATATTTTTATTTTTACCATTAGGCTATTTTAATAATTTATGTATGCTACACTGATGCTGATCTTAAGGCTTGTTGCCCTCCTTTTAAATCTTCAGGAAAACAGGAGAAGACATGTAAATGGACCTAATATATGAAATCCAGTCTAGTTATATTTGGGAGATTATAGACAGAAAATCAGATTTAAATAGGGATGGATTGAGATTCTCCCACAGTCAGAAGGAAGTTCTACTGTCGATTCTAATAAGCCTTGGAATTACAGGTTGTGTTTTGATTCTTACCAGATGGAAACCAGAAGGAAATAGTGTTCTACAAGGCTCACTGCTGGTCCATGCCTATTTCTGTCTATATATACTTGCTCAGTGATGTAGGACATGGTTTTTCATACCACTGCTATACTGATGACATTTAAACCATTCTGTCCTTTCGCCCTCAAATGGCTACATTTCAGCGTATCCCAGCACGAATCTCATCGAGAATGGCAGCTTACCATCTGGACCTAAATCTTAGCACTGAGATGCTATGACCCCCATGTCATTCTACCTAGAGAATTATATCTACTAACTCATTATTGAGGGCTCTGCTCTGAACCTGTTTTTCTCCTGCATAATTAACAAAAAAAGAAATTACCTAGTTTATTCACTTATAAGTTGACAATATGGCACCATTTGCTCCCATTATGTGGTTTTGAAGCTTAATTTTGCCATATTTGAGTTCACAGTAGAGACTTTAGAGCCAGAACATGTGCTGTATACATGTCCAGTCAGACAACAGGTCCACCTCTCGCCCACAAATATTGGTTGTGGACACCCCTGCATGCACACTGAGGGAGTGCAAATGAAGTATTGAGCACTTTGTCAAAGTGGTAAGTATGGCATTATTAATTAATATGTAAAATGCTAAATTATAGTCATTTATTCTGTACAAGTATATTGATTTTTGCATTGTCCACCAAAATTTTTTTAGTGCTTTGAAGCATTACTGATTGAGCTACTATTTGCAAGAGATATTGCTGAAATTGGCTAAACCATCATGTTAATCAATGTAATAAGTAATTCATTTAAATGTATCAACTGAAAATATACTGTTAAACAGCAGTCAACAATTACTCTCAACCCAACAGAAAAAAATGCTGCTCTCCATGGTTTTCATATTTACTTACCGTACACTTTATTAGGAACACCTGCACACCTGCTGATATATGCAGTTATCCAATCAGCCAATCATGTGGCAGCAGCACAATGCATAAAATCATGCAGATACTGGTGAAGATTGTCAGTTGTTCACATCAAACATCAGATTGGGGGAAAAGTGTGAATTTAACCATGGCATGGTTGTTCGTGCCAGATAGGCTGGTTTGAGTATTTCAGAAACTGTATTGTCTCTCCGATTTGTCCAAAAATGTCAATCATCTCATCAACCACAACCTTTTATTTATCATCAAATAACCCCAATAAAACACTATCACACTGACAAAAAATACTAGAGATGGTATCAAAGTGAACTGAACTTAAAAATGGCAGAATACTATTCCCAAAAATAATATGTGTAGACTTAAAATGTAAGTTTGGCTACTTTCCCATTCACTAAAGAGGGAATGGGCAGGTTAAAAAGTGTGCTACAGCCAGTCTCAGAGACATTTTGGCTTTGCCTCTGAACTTCTGTTATGACATCCACCCATATATAATCATTGTACAGTGGTGCTTGAAAGTTTGGGAACCCTTTAGAATTTTCTGTATATCTGCATAAATATGACCTAAAACACCATTAAATGTTTGGCCCTAAATGTAGATAAAGATAACCCAATTAAACAAATATTATACTTGGTCATTTATTTATTAAGGAAAATTATTCAATATTACATATCTGTGAGTACACAAGCTGCTGTGCTGTACTTCTTTGGCTAGAAAGGACTATTAATAGGAGAGCCTGACTGTGATTTGTCAGCACTGTGGCAACAGGCTGGTGGCTGGCACACAAGAAACAAAGATCGCTCCTCCCGCGACTGCCACTGTGGTGCTGAAGAGACAGCTCCACTTCAGCACCACCGATGTTTTGGATAGCACGTGGCAAATTCAAACATCAATTTACAGCAATCACTGGTTTTCCCAATGTAAGCTGCACCACTGACCACACCCACATTGCTATAAAAATATTGTCAGGGAATTCACTTGCTTTGGTTAACTGAAATCACAATTATTAATGTGATCTGTAATGCACAATTGGTTCTAACGAATATCGGTGCAAAATAACCTTGGTGAACATGAATTTGACATAATAGTAGCGTATTAGGTTTTGCCTGTGAAGACTGCATTTGTTGTTAAAAAGGATGAACCAACAAAGACAAGAGAGCTGTCTATGAGAGGAAAAACAAGCAATTTGGAACTTAGAAAAGAGGGATAATCTATCACAGCTGTTGCACACGCATTGGGCATAGCCGATACGACAGTTTGGAATGAAAAAGAAAGAAACCACTGGTGTACTAACAACCAGACATAGAACAGGAAGGCAAAGGAAAACAGCAGTTGATGAAAGAAACATTGTAAGAACTGTGAAGAAAAACCCAAAAACAACAGTTAGTGACATCACCAACAGCCTTCATAGGGCAGGGGTGAAGATATCACAATCCATCATTTTGAAGAAGACTTCAAGTGCAGAAACATAGAGGCCATACCACAAGATGCAAAAGGACTTCGCAAAGAAATTCAGAGATGAGCCACAAAACCAAGATTAACCTCTACCAAACTGATGGAAAGGCCAAAGTGTGGAGAAAGGATGGATCTGAAAGGAAAACGGATCTGCTCATGATCCAAAACATTACCTCCACCATACTTGATTGATGAGCTTTGTGTCATGACTTGGGCTTGTATGTCTGCTTCTGGAATGGGCTTACTAATCTTTATTGATGACATAACTGATGATGGTAGCAACAGAATGAATTCAGAAGTCCACAGATACAATCCGTCTTCCAAATTACAGAGAAATGCATCCGATCTAACAGGGAGGAATTTCATGCAGCAACACAATGATCCCAAAAGCACAACAAAGGACGTCAACAAGGGGGGAAAAAGTGGAAGTTTTTAGACTGGCCAAGTCAATCACCTGACCTTAACCCAGTTAAGCATACATTTCACCTAATGAAATGGAAGCTGTAGTACAAGCTGAGAAAAGCAATAAGAAAAATGCAACAGTTTGGTGATGTCAGTGGGTCACTGGCTTAATGCGGTTATTGCAACCAAGGTATTTGCAACCAAATATTAAGTGTTAACTACTTTAAGATTATGTTTAATCACTTTTGCTTGCCTAAAAATTGGGTGGTCTGCCACAAAATGTGCCATGTACTAAGTTGTTCAACACATCTAGATATAAATATCAGGAAATGAAAGCTGAAATTTATTTATTGTTTTACAAGTACACAACAAGACACAACTGCAATAAAATGGTGTATCCATTGTACAGCTCATAACACTTAAGCCTTTTCGCTCAATTAAGTTTCTTAAAACAAGGAACTAGTAACAATGCAGTCCTATTCTGTGTGAAATCAAACTAAATGATATAAGGGGAAAACATTCCACTGGTCTGCACATAGAGGATACGCTGTATTTATTTGTAGGCATTTAAGAGATGTTTGCTGCACAGAGAGACCAGCAGTTCACTTTCAAATGCTGTTACTCAAATGCAACTAGTACAAACGCAATGCAACAGCAGCCAGGATCCCAAGAAGAAAAATCATTACTTATGAGGATAAAAGCTAAAAACACATTGTATATATGTATAGACACAGACACTTTTTTTAAGGATAAGGTGTAAGTGCTGCCATTAAAAGCTCCATTTTATAAACGAAGTTCCTGCCTTCCATCTTGCTCCAGTGCACTTCCTTATATGGTCCTCGCAAATAATTCCATTTCCCATCCTGCAATACGTCGCTTTTCAGGAGATCTTTAGCCTGGCAACGTGGAAACTGAACCAGAACCTTAAATCCACTCTCAGGCCCATTCCGCACTGGCAGAGAAGGAAACACAAACACACCCCATCAATTTGATTAAAACAGATATTCTTACTGGTATACTGCAATACCTATGCTTATACTACAGGAAATGTGGAGTTGACATCATAAAGCATTGCCTGGAATTGTATCTTATGAGAATCACTGGGTTTTTATTTTAACTGCTCAGGTTTGCTTTTCATTAAATTCTTACAATTTTTTTTTATTTCAAAGTGGACATAACATGGACAACATGGATATTAACATTAGTGAGGTCAGTGTTACTTTAAAGCCTCACTGAATTTATGCACATACAGTATCTCACAAAAGTGAGTACACCCCTCACATTTTTGTAAATATTTGATTATAACTTTTCATGTGCCAACACTGAAGAAATGACACTTTGCTACAATATAAAGTAGTGAGTGTACAGCTTGTGTAACAATGTAAATTTGCTGTCCCCTAAAAATAACTCAACACACAGCCATTAATGTCTAAACCACTGGCAACAAAAATGAGTACACCCCTAAGTGAAAATGTCCAAATTGGGCCCAATTAGCCATTTTCCCTCCCCAGTGTCATGTGACTTGTTAGTGTTACAAGGACCCAAGTGTGAATGGGGAGCAGGTGTGTTAAATTTGGTGTCATCGCTCTCACACTCCCTCATACTGGTCACTGGAAGTTCAACATGGCACCTCATGGCAAAGAACTCTCTGAGGATCTGAAAAAAAGAATTATTGCTCTAAATAAAGATGGCCTAGGCTATAAGAAGACTACCAAGACCCTGACACTGAGCTGCAGCAGGGTGGCCAAGACCATACAGCGATATAACAGTGCAGGTTCCACTAAGAACAGGCCTCGCCATGGTCGACCAAAGTAGTTGAGTGCACATGCTCAGTGTTATATCCAGAGGTTGTCTTTGGGAAACAGACATACGAGTGCTGCCAGCATTGCTGCAGGGGTTGAAGGGGTGGGGGGTGAGCCTGTCAGTGCTCAGACCATACGCCGCACACTGCATCAAATTGGTCTGCATGGCTGTCGCCCCAGAAGGAAGCCTCTTCTAAAGATGATGCACAAGAAAGCCAACAGTTTGCTGAAGACAAGCAGACCATGTCCTGTGGTCTGATGAGACCAAGATAAACTTATTTGGTTCAGATGGTGTCAAACATGTGTGGCGGCAACCAGGTGAGGAGTACAAAGACAAGTGTGTCTTGCCTACAGTCAAGCATGGTGGTGGGAGTGTCATGGTCTGGGGTTGCATGAGTGCTGCTGGCACTGGGGAGCTACAGTTCATTGAGGGAACCATGAATGCCAACATGTACTGTGACATACTGAAGCAGAGCATGATCCCCTCCCTTTGGAGCCGGGGCCGCAGGGTAGTATTCCAGCATGATAACGACCCCAAACACACCTCTAAGACTACCACTGCCTTGCTAAAGAAGCTGAGGATGAAGGTGATGGACTAAACCCTATTGAGCATCTGTGGGGCATCCTCAAACGGAAGGTGGAGGAGCACAAGGTCTCTAACATCCACCAGTGGACTCCAGTGGCAACCTGTGAAGCTCTGGTGAACTCCATGCCCAAGAGGGTTAAGGCAGTGCTGGAGAATAATGGTGGCCACACAAAATATTGACATTTGGTGCCCAATTTGGACATTTTCACTTAATGGTGTACTCACTTTTGTTGCCAGCGGTTTAGACATTTATGGCTGTGTGTTGAGTTATTTTGAGGGCACAGCAAATTTACACTGTTACACAAGCTGTACACTCACTACTTTACATTGTAGCAAAGTGTCATTTCTTCAGTGTTGTCACATGAAAAGATATAATCAAATATTTACAAAAATGTGAGGGGTGTACTCACTTTTGTGAGATACTGTATATACGCATAAATACATGCATACACACACACACACACTTGAAAAAATAAGCACACCCCATGGAACTTGCTGGCTTTTTTAACCTATTTGGACAAGCAAACATTTGATCATCTTTGAAACAATGCTTAGTAAAATAAAGTGAATATACTGGAACAAAACCACAAGGGAAAAATAGCCTTTTCAAATCATTTATTCGACAGAAATATCAATAGATGTGCTATTCTTCTGTGGAAAAAGTAAGTATACCTTTGGCCTCAAAAGCTAGTATTGCCCCTTTTAGCAGAAATAACATCTTGTAGGTGTTTTGCGTATTTATCCACCAGGCTTGCTGGAAGTTTTGAGTCCTCCGTGCAATATTCTTTCAGTTGCAAGATGTTCAAGGGTTTTCTTGCATGTACTGCCCGTTTCAAATCTCCCCACAACATTTCAATGAGATTCAAATCTAGGCTTTGGTTAGGCCATTCTATAACCCTCCATGTCTTCTTTTCCTGATTTAAGCTGTATGAATTTGAAGGTAAAATGTAGGGGTGTACTTACTTTTTCTATGTGACTGATCCGTTTTTTTTTGTTCATTTAAATTGTGAAAACTAATTCAAAATGTCCAGCGTACTTGTCCAAATATGTAAGTAAGTAAGTAAATAAATAAATAAAAACACACACAACAACAATTTCTACATTTGTGCATAAACAATCAGATTTTCACAACTCCTAAAAGTAGGTAAAGAGAACCCAGTTAAACAAATATTATAGTCATTTATTTATTGAGGAAAATGATCCAATATTACATATCTATGAGTGGCAAAAGTATGTGAACCTCTAGGATTAGCATTAATTTGAATATGAAATTAGAGTCTGGTGTTTTCAATCAATGGGATGATAATCACGTGCAAGTAAGATCCCTGTTTTATTTAAAGAACAGGGATCCATCAAAGTCTGATCTTCACAACACATGTTTGTGGAAGTGTATCGTGGCATGAACAAAGGAGATTTCTGAGGACCTCAGAACGAGTTGTTGATGCTCATCAGGATGGAAAAGGTTACAAAACCATCTCTAAAGAGTTTGGATTCGGCCAATCCACAGTCAGACAGATTGTGTACAAATGGAGGAAATTCAAGACCACTGTTACCCTCCCCAGGAGTGGTTGACCAACAAAAATCACTCCAACAGCAAGACATGTAATAGTCCACAAGGTCACAAATGAACCCAGGGTAACATCACTCCAAGAGCAATTGTAACTTCTAAGCAACTAAAGGCCTTCCTCATATTGGCTAATGTTAATGTTCATGAGTCCACCATCAGGAGAACACTGAACAATGGCATGCATGGCAGGGTTGCAAAGAGAAAGTTGCTCTAAAAAAACAAAAACAAACCCCATTGCTGTCTGTCTGCATTTGCTAAAGATCACATGGACAAGCCAGAAGGATAAAGAAGAATGCAGATATTGTTTTGGAATGGCCAAGTTAAAGTCCTGACCTTAATCCAATAGAAATGTTGTGGAAAGACCTGAAGCAAGCAGTTCATGTGAGGAAACACAACAACATCCCAGAGTTGAAGCTGTTCTGTACTGAGGAATGGGTTGAAATTCCTCCAAGCCGATGTGCAGGACTGATCAACGGTTAATGGAATCATTTAGTTGCAGTTATTGATACACAAGGGGGTCACACCAGATACTGAAGCAAAAGGTTCACATACTTTTACCACTCATGTTATATTGGATCATTGTCCTCAATAAATAAACAAGCAATTATAACATTTTCCTACATCATTCCACTTTATTTATGGACATGAATGTTGTGAATTCTTTATATTTCCAGATTTCTTGAGTTAATACTGATGCCTGGTGAAAATTTCATGTTAATACCCTCATTGGAAATATATTTACTAAAAAAAAATGTTGATGCATTCAATACTTATTACCCAATGTATATATGGAATAAATCCAAACAAGATCTGCAACAGTAACTAGCGAGTATGCATGTGATAATATTTTTATGTAGTGCTAGCAAAAGTCTTTCTGACATACAGTCCCCGCTGAAAGTATTAGAAAGGCCAATTCTTTCACTTTTGCTATACATGGAAGACATTTTGGTTTGAGATTTAAAAAAAAGAAGAAGATGAATATGAGATGAACAATCAGAATTTTATTTCCTGATATTTACATCTTAGAACGTGCCTACCTTTGGTGGAATACCACCCAATCTTAGGTGAACAAAAGTACTGGAACAGATAGTCAAAGTAAATAACACTTTTGTTTGTTGCATATCTCGAACTGCATGAAGCTATCAATCCACTGGCATCACCAGTGTTTGGGGGGGGGGGGGGGGGGGGGACGGACTATTGTGACCGTTTTGAGGTTTTTATTCACAGCTCTCACAAGGTTTCTGTCTTCAACTGCTGCTTGTTTTCCTTTGCCAACCTGTTTGATGTCTAGTTGTGAGTACACCAGTGGTTTCTTTCAAGTCGTATTGGCTATGCCCAATGCTTATGCAATGGCTCTGATCAATTTCCCCCTCTTTTCTATCTTCAAAATGGCATGTTTTTCTCCCTTATACAGCTCTCTGGTCTCCATGTTGGTTTATCAGTTTATTAAATACAGTCTTCCCAGGCAAACCTCATGGCTCAAACTAAGAGTAGACATTCAGAGCTAAAAGGTGCCCTGTTCTAGGTTGTTTAACACATCTAGGTGTAAATACCAAGAAATAAAAGCTGAAATTCTGATTTGTCTCATATTCATCTTTTGTCTTCAGCAAATAGCAAAAACAAACGAATTGGCCTTGCCATTCCATACTTTCAAAGGGCACTGCATGTTAATATGGCTTGGTCTCAACCAATAATCAGATCAAAAAGTACTGAACAAGCCTTTAAAGATATTGGATATTATTACCAATTATAATCTGTAAATGATTTCAAATTGTTTGTTTGATGACCTAGCACTAAGATTTCTTGCACTAAAATTCCATGAGAGAGGAGAATCCTGAAAGTAAAAACATTTGGAGGTAAAATAAAGTCATAACTATGTAAGTAACACCAATATTGTGACCCTCAATATTATGTGATCCTTACAAGACAGCAAATGCCAGGACAAAATGCACTGCACTGTGATGCAATGCATTCTGAGAACTGTCTAATATGAGATATTTAAAACACTGTTTAATTGGAGTCTATGTTCCCTCTTTGCACTATGCGCACACAAAGAAGAATACACATATTGGTTGCAAACAGGAAAACAATAAGTATATTTCAATGTATGTTGCTGTGTGTGCATATACCTGAAATGGCATAAGCTCCATTTGGTGATGCTACTGTAATGGCAGAGGCATTGCCAATGCTCTCAATGGCACCAAGTCCTACATGATTACTGAAGCTTAGCACGTGCCAGCCCATTACCTTCGCCAGCTGCTGTACTGCATGTACCTGGTGCTGAGACATCTGTAACAAACCCAGATACAAAGCCAAATAAATCCAATTCTGGATTTTCAGATCCTGAAAAGTATTATTCCATCTTCTTACACAGTTAACAATTTTTAATATTAGAATTAATATTATAAATCTAATTTTAACAGTAGTCAATTTATTGCCAGGCACTTATGTATAGCTATAACTTTTTTTCCTTCACTGCCCCCCAGAGAATGTATAGGCAGTGCCAGTAAAAAATTCTCCCAACAACAAAAAAAGACTACATAAAAGCTACTTTTAGGCAGCTTCGGGTTTTTCTATGACAAACTGTGACACTCAATTTTAAGAAACAATAAATATATTTCACCAAAACAATGTAAAAATCTTATTCATCTTGTCTAGGCTATCTTCATAGAAAGATCATGTTGTATAAGAAGCCAATTTAACAAATGAGACTGTAAAAACAGTCTGTCTGCCTAAAGTCTGCAACAAAGTCTGATTTCCTTGCACAGTGAATGTCACCCTTTTATTAAGTTGATGGATAGCTATGTGCCATACCAAAGCAGACATAAACCTCATCAATTCACCTTGTAATCAGATAACAGCTGTCAAAGAGTCTTACAGAAGTGGGGGCAGAGTCTTGTACAAGGCCAAAATACACTGAGAAATGAGATAAAGGCCTGTTCACACCGGGACATTTTTCTCCTATGGCTGTCAATGGGAGTGTTTGCACCCACGCGTAAAACGCATAGCGTACATTTTTTCCCCCAAAGCATCAATTTAAAAAACAAAACTATTAATTAATTCATTAATGTATCTTCTTTTATACACGCTGCATCAAAAACTGGCTGACCAAATGAGATTCGTGCTTTTGTTCACGTGCCTGGAGCTGCTGAAGTTACATAAAAGTACGACTCGATGGCACTCGAGTACAAAACGGTCTTGCTGACGAAGAAGACAATAAAAAAGACGACGAAAAAGAAGCCAAAGAAGAAAATGCAAGCAAGATGAATGTTGAGCTGCTGAATGCTGAGAGCTCTGTGATAAATGCATAGCGACTACAATAATGTTGATGGGAGTTGTGGAAAGGAATATTATATTATATATATATATATATATATATATATATATATATATATATATATATATATATATATATATATATATACATACACACACACACACACACATACATATACATACACACATATATATAAAATTGCATGCAACTTTAATGAATGAGTAGCAGATGATAACTTTATGACTCATTTAAGATGTGGCTATTTTTTTGACGACACTGAAATGCAAGCATATATTCTAAGTGATTCTACCCTAGACTACACTTTCTACACTAAATAGCATTTCTTTGTCTCTTCCCTGCAAACATGCAAATGATAATCCACTGATTGATAGTCCATTATATTTATTTTGCACCTGCCGTATATATGCATATAAAGAATTCTTGACTTTTTATTCAAAAAGCTAAGTGCCCCATTATTGCATCATCGTTTTATCATATTGACCACAAAAAAAGGCTATTCATAGTCAACACTTCATCAATTTGCAGGAATATTAACATTTTTGGGCAGAACAATAGTTGCTTATACCCAACACCACACAATAAAAAAAAAAAAAAAGGGGTCTTCCCATAAGTATGTGAATGCTATTGCTGCGACTTTGAATTAATTCAAATGATTACTTATTTAAAGAGTATATTGTTTAAAATGAGAACTTTAAGGATTTAGCTTTAAATAAGTATTTGTTGCAGTGGCCAAATCACCAAATATCTTACATATCGATAGAACATGTAGAACATGTTAGATCAAAAATATTACATATCAGTTGCTGTAATTAGTGCTGGTGCTTATAGAAATTAATCTCAGTTAGCCAGTTCACAAAAAGTGCGTGAACGGCTTTTTGCAAAGACGTAAATACTGGCTCTCTTCTTCTTCTCAGTGATAAGCAGGTGTCAGAAATGAAAAGTTGTGCAGCACCACCTTGTGTACCGGGGTATTTATGCTTTTCAATAAGCACCATTTACTGTCAGGGAGTGAATGTGTACTTTCATTCACCATGTCGCCCATGTTTAACGTGTGGGTGTGAACGCAAAAAAAACAAAAAACGCTGTTATGTGTGAATAGGCTTTAAGAGTGGCAAAGAGAAGCTAAACTGAAAAGCTGTATAAACAGCCAACGACCCTGCATCAGTGTGGAAAGGCCTAAAAGACATCACCACCAACAAGACACAATACTGTCTATCTGCTGGAAATCAGCAATTGGCTGACTACCTGAATAATTTCTAATGCAGATTTGGAAAGGGCAGTCTTACACCCCACACCCACGCTGACCTTCATCACACAAGTGTTAACACCTACTGCTACCCCCGGTCTCCCCCTCTAGCTACTTAAACTAAACTTAGGATCTGTGAAGAGGATGTGTGCTGGCTCTTCCAGAAACAGAAGTTCAGGAAAGCTCCAGGCCGACAGTGTCTCACCCGCCTATTTGAAAGTCTGTACAGAACAGCTATCACCCATCTTCACATCAGATCTTCAACAGATCACTGGAACAGTGTAAAGTCCCTTCCTGCTTCAAACGCTCCACAATTATCCCTGTCTAAAAGAAATCCACGATCACAGGACTAAATGATTAAAGAACTGTTGCTTTGACGTCTGTGGTCATGAAATCATTTGACAGACAGGCGTTTTTCAAGGATTCTATTTGTGGACTTCAGTTCAGCTTTGAATAACATCATCCCAGATCTCCTCCTGTGTAAATTAATCCAGCTCTCTGTGCCAACCACCATCTGTCAGTGGATCACCAACTTTCTGACAGGCAGACAGAAGCTAGTGAAGCTGAGAAAATTCACAACCAGCACCTGCACAATCAGCACTGGCACTCTCCCCACTGCTCTTTTCCCCCTACACGAATAACTACACCTCTACAAGCCCCTCCTGAAATTTGCAGATGACACCACAGTAACTGGCCTCATCCAGGATGGTGAGGAATCTGCATACAGAAAGGAGGTTGAACAGTTGGCTGTCTGGTGCATTCAAATCAACGTGGAGCTGAACACTCTCAAAACAGTGAAGATTATCATGGATTTCAGGAAGAACTCCCCAGAACTCCCCTCCTCACCATCCTGGACAGCACTGTGGCCACCGTGGAGTCCTTCAGGTTCCTGGGCTCTACCGTCTCACAGGATATGAAGTGGGACACCCTTATAGACTCCATTGTGAAAAAGGCCAAGCAGAGGTTGTATTTCCTTCTCCAACTGAGGAAGTTCAACCTGCCACAGGAGCTGCTGACCCAGTTCTACTCAGCATACATTGAGTCTGTTCTTTGCACTTCAATAATTGTCTGGTTTGGTTCAGCTAGCAGATCAGACACAACACGACTACAACGAACGTCTGGACTGCTGACAGGATTATTGGTGCTCCTCTCGCCTCCCTTCAGACAGGAAAAATCATCTCCAACCCCACTCACCCTGGCCACAACCTCTTTGAACTGCTGCCCCCTGGCCGGCACTACAGGGCAGTGAGCACCAGAACATCCACACACAAGAGCAGCTTTTTCCCACAGGCCATCTCCCTCATGAATTTTTAACTGCCTCCAAGGAGCCTCCTAGTGATAAATGGTCTGCACTTATATAGCACTTATAAAGCACTTTACACTGTGTCTCATTCACCCATTATCATGTCTTCTTTATTTTATTCCTTACTATTATGTGTCTTGCTGTCATAATTGTGTACGCACTGGAAGCTTCACGTACCAAGTCAAATTCCTTGAGTGTGAGCACACCTGCAATAAAGCTCATTCTGATTCTGAAATGTCTGTGACTCTTCTGCACCCTAGGCCGAATCTTAAAATGTAGTTTTCCCCCTTTTCACTTTTGGGGATAACCAGAATTCAAAATGCTTACTTCAGGTTGAGATACATGCAAAAAAAAAAATATATATATATATATATATATATATATATATATATATATATATATATATATATATATATATATATATATATATATATATATTATGGGAGGTTTTTAAACAACCAAAGCTTAAGGCACACTGCCTCAAAATCTGGGTAAGCTATAATGCATCCCAGAATGTCAAAAAGCTGACTACACTGTTGCATTGCATTTTCAACCATTGGAGAGAGGAAAATAACTGAGTAAGTCTGCATATATGCTTCTGACTTATTTCAATGACCTGAAAAAATGATTCATTACTGAATTTGCTTTCAGCTTATAAATGTAAAAAAAAAAAAAAAAAAAAAAAAAAAAAGGCACACCAGTTCTGCCAATACAGTATCTCACAAAAGTGAGTACACCCCTCACATTTTTGTAAATATTTTGTAAATTTTTGTAAATAAAGTAGTGAGTGTACAGCTTGTGTAACAGTGTAAATTTGCTGTCCTCTCAAAATAACTCAACACACAGCCATTAACCCTTTGGACATTTTCACTTAGGGGTGTACTCACTTTTGTTGTCAGTGGTTTAGACATTAATGGCTGTGTGTTGTTATTTTAAGGGGACAGTAAATTTAGACTGTTACACAAGCTGTACACTCACTACTTTACATTGTAGCACAGTGTCATTTCTTCAGTGTTGTCACATGAAAAGATATAATCAAATATTTACAAAAAGGTGAGGGGTGTACTAACTTTTGTGAGATACCGTATATGTGCTCAGGTTAGTGGCTTTCAGATGGTAGAACTGCAGACATTTGAGAGATGAATAATATTTATGTTTCAGTGTTGCATTAATAAAAAAAATACAATTTTTATTTGTTAGTGTCCCTGAATACAGTCAATACACTGAATACATAATAAATTACACATATCATAATACCTAATACAATTTGGTACACGCTCATCCCCAAAATGGCAAAAAAGGGAACACACTACACATATTTTACTTTATTTTTGAGATTTTTTTTTTTTTTTTTTTTAAATGTGGCTGAAAAGTACAATTTTGCTTGCAAAAATATTTACTTTTGACAGAAATTAAAAAGCAACTCTATGGGGCCCTTAAGGAAGTATCAGCCTATTATGATTTATATAAATTTCATGCAGTCATTATGCATGTGTTTGAATTCCTGGAATCAAAGATAACTAATGAAATGAATGAAAATAATGAGCTCCTGTGAGTTTGCATATTTTACCTGTGACAATAGAAAGTCTTGCAGCTCTTGCTCTTGGTGGGAAAGTGTGATGACACGACCATCTCTGTGCACAACTCTGATCTGCTCCACTCCAATGTTCAACTGTAGCTGGATAGATCTGAGAGAGATGTGTGAAAAGACAGGCAGTAGTGTACTAAGAGGTGTTTCAGTATTCTTTTTTTTTTTTTTTTTAAAAAGGCCAAACAAGTTAGGTAAAGTTTGAGGACAAACTTTGATGTTGACTTGACAAAGCCAGTCTGAAAGTTTAAAATAATTATCAGTTTGACATCTGAAGGTAATGTGTAGTTTTAAGACAGCCACTAAGTGATAGGGTGCCAATATTTATAGCAATATATAGATATGGTGCCAATACTTGTAGAGTTGGATAGATGCAAATACTTTACAATTGAATAGATAGAGAGAGAGAGAGAGAGCTAGATGAAGTGAAAGTCTCTGTTACAGGTACACTGACAGAGTGAGAGATGGAGAGAGAGAAGGGCATCAGGCCGTGTGCACGCAGGTGTGTGAGAGTTTTGACAGCAGCTGGAGCCAGGCTCTGAACAATGTCAGTGTAAGTGAATGGGAGTTTTTGGATATTTGATCGTCCACTACGGGAAAACCGTAAGTCCGATCAGTTAGTTAAAATAGAGAATGACAAGCCTGCCAGACCAGCTGTCTGAACAGTCTGAAGGACAGTGCTGAGTTTGGTGGAAATAACTTAAAAACTAAAGGAGTTATAACGGTCAAATTTTTTATGCAAGGTCAGGGGGAATTTTGGCCATTTTAAGCTTCCATAACAGGAATTCCACTCACTTATAAAAGTCATAGCAACTCGAGATAGAACATGCTGAAGGTCTTTGCCGAGCTTGGTGCATGTAGCTTGAAAGCTCAGGGAGGAGTAGCAATAAAAAATTGTGTCTCTCAGAATAAGAATAATAATAATAATAACAACAACAACAACAACAACAACAACTGGTTATTAATAACCAGAATAATAATAACTAGTCCAGCTCTAACCGTTCATCATGACATCAAACTTTGATGTTGGCTTGAGAAAGCAAGTTTGAAATCTGAAGCAAATGTGCAGCCAATACATCTAGAATTGGATAGTTGGACAGATAGGGTGCCAATACAGTAAGAGCTGGATAGATAGGGTTCTATCTTGTGTTGGATTGATGATAGGGTGCCAAAACTTGGAGCAAGAGAGATGAAGTGAGTCTGTTACAGGTACACTGACAGAGTGAGAGGGAGAGAGGAGGGTGCATTATTTAACATAATTAAGATATGTTGGGGGGGGGGGGGGGGGGGGTAAACCTGTGTTATGTTTGCAATTGTTTGATATCCATGAGAGAAGAGTATTTTTGTGATTTTTTTTTTTTAACAAAAGATCAAAAAGCTAAACAAAGAATTTTTCAAGGCCTTCTTTGCTCATATTTACCAAGGGTGCCAATATTACTGGAAAATTGTAGAAAACTGTAGATAGATAGATGTAGACAGAGAGATCGATAGCTAGCCAATAAGTCCGATCATTTACAAAAAACAAAAGCACATGATCAGTCTGAACTAATAAAATACTACTACTGCTACTAATAATAACCTTATAAAACAAAACAGTATATTGGATGTGTCAAGCCAACATAATAATAGGTTTATGAAGCAAAACTACCCTGCATCCTTCAACCACCAGAGGTAGCCCTCACCTGAATACTGATCATACTCCACTTCCGTCTACAGTTACATCCAGTCTGCTAGCCATAAAGAGCCATTAAATGATGTCAGAAAACTTCAGCCTTTCCACAAAGCAGTGTATTAGTACTTCCATTTTACCTTATGTTGCCATAGTACCATGGGTGGCACATTCCACTTCTGACAACAAAACAGTTTCTTGCTGCTAAAATTAAACATTCTGGAGGGAGAGCAACCTTATATAAAATTCACCAGTGTATATATGCATCATATCCTATGAGATGAAGGAGGAGGGTTGTGGGGTGTGCTCAGTGATCTACCTGCGGAAAAAGCACAAGCGCCGCTTAGCTTATAGGGTGTCACAGGATGTCATTCACTATATTTTCAATGGTGACCAGGAGCTGGACCGCAGCTCTTGGGCTATGGCCTCTGTGTTTCCTGGGTGAAGTGCCTGGCTTGGTGCTGCTCGTTCCCGGGTGCTGAAGCAGTGACAAGCCAAACACTTGACCCAAGATAGGAGCTACACTGGGATTTTGCCTAATTGTAACAAAAAGTGAGTTTCATTATTATTTATTTAATTCATTCATTTATTTTTTGCTTTAAACCCACCATGATCCTAAGCCAAGCTAAGGTAATACGTTACTGACTTTTATCTAACAATACACAATCTATAGCCAACATCAGTAATATGGAAACACAATTACAACAAGAGTTTGCGGTCTGTATTACAGTAAATTAATCAAGAATAAGGACTTAAAGACTTTCTATTTGCTGAAGAGAACGCTAACAACTACTGTTATTCTAACCCCTCCAGTAATGTTAGCTGGGCAATACAAAAGTGCTTACCTTCATAATCAAACAGGTACTGCTCAATGAAGAATTTGCATCCTTTATTAAGTTTAGAACATGTCATATGTGAAAATTTGTCTGCAAGTCGGTGTACATCATCTAGATGCATTTCTGGCAGATGTAGAAGGGACCGAGTAAACTCCATAGTGTTCCACTATACTGGCAGAAGTAACCATACACTGCTTTGAGTCAGAACGGAAGTTGCGTGACGTCATGTGAAAAGGGTCTATTATCAGTGTACCTGCCTTACCGAGCATTTTCCCTATCGTTACTAAGACTGTCTCATGTTATGACCATTTGCTTGTTTCTTGACTTCACGTTTATTGGATTACTGTTTTTGTCTTGGCTGCCTGTTCAGACTATATTTTTGGCTATTTGACCTTTGCCTGTTTTTTGACCATCCCTCTGTATGTTGTTTTGGATTTAATAAACTTCTGCACATGGATTCCAACCCTCCAGCCAGTGCAAGTTCATTAAAAAAACAGCATATCGTCAAGCCAACATAATAATAATCAGCTAATGAAGCAGAACAGGATGTTGGCCTTGTCAAGCCAACATAACTAGATAGGTAAAGTTTGTCACGTTGACGTGACAAAGCCATTCTGAAAGTTTAAAACAGTTATCAGTTTGAAGTCTGACAGTAATGTGCAGTTTTATGAGAGAAAAAGAGAGACAAATAGATGGATAGAACATAGATAGACAGATATGACAGCTGAGTTTGTCACATGACGTCACTAGAATACCCACAACGCAATTCTCATCATCAAGCTGATATGTCACATTTCTATGTTGTGGTACTTTTGTGATTCCACTTATTTTATAGATAGATAGATAGATAGATAGATAGATAGATAGATAGAGTGTTACAAGTAAATAGATAGATGGAGAGAATGGTAGAAAAATAAATGGGCAGACATGTAGATACATGTAGATAAGAGCTGCAGTGTTTGAAAAGAGCGAGTGTGATACAGTTAGATTGATGGTAAGAAATGTGAAGAGTAGGTATGTGCGGTATACTGGAAAAGTACCACTATATATTATATTTCAAATGGTACAATATCATAATTTTGCTCAATTCGGTATTTGACGAAAAAAAAAGGCAAATGTGACTGAGGAACATGATGCAGCAAACAGATAAAACTCATTCTACACGCCTAAACTAATAAATAAAGAAAGCAGTAGGAGTGAAATATTGCATTACTTTGCCTACAAAAGTGATGAAAAAGGTGAAGCAACAGACCTTAAAGCACCAATCTGCAAATGCTGCTTTAAATCATGTGTTGCCACAGGAGGCAATACATAAAATCTTGCTAAGCTTTTGTCGCTTACTCATCCTGACTTCTTCAAAGAGGTCAGAGATCAACAGGTGAGTCCATCATTTAACTAATTTAACTTAGACATTTATTCACAAGCCAAAATTGTGGTATTAAGTCATTCCTAATGCAAAGTGTGAGAGTGTGTGTGTGTGTGCTACAGGAAGATTGATAGAGAGGTGTATATTAGAGAGTGTGTGACATTGATGGAGAGATATATGAAGTGAGTCTCTGTTACAGGTACATTGGACAGACTGAGAAGAAGGGCTTCAGGCCATGTGCATGCAGGTGTTTGAGTTTTGACAGTTGGAGTTTGAAATCTTGAACATTTGTCAAGCCATCATAATAAGCTTATAAAACAGAACAGTATGTTGGCTTGACAATATAATATGTTCAAATAGAATAAGTTTAAATAGGAAAACAGTATGTTGGCTTTGCAAACATATGTAATTGTTGAAGATGATGAAGAAATAGGAAAACAGTGAAGCAGGCTGTGGGTTGGATTTGACATGTGCCATAGTGATTCCTTCTGATTAGCTTAATATTATGGAATATTAAGCACGTTACTACATCTGGTGCTGCTGCCTAGTGTGCAAGTTTAGCTAGAGCTCATGAATATTAAACGGAAAGATCATGATACACTATACGAGCAGGAAATTTGTCTCATCAGTATTCTGTATTAGGATATAATCAAGAGTGATATTGTGTCTCAGCTTAATTTATACTCATTTTATTAACCCATCACTAACATCAATATAGCAATAAATTCTAGAAATACCTATATGCAATCTGGCTAGAAGTTGAGTCTTGTTCAGGAATCAGTATCTACTCTTACTTGCAGATTTGCTCATAGCCTTGTGAAGTGATGAGCACTTTGACGCTGGACTCGTAAACATCATTAATATTGGACCAGTGTGCCTGAATCTGAGGATCCTCAATACGACTTGCCAAGCTGTCAATGGTTCGTGCGGTCCTGAAAGAGAAGGACTATGGTACATCAGCTCCTACAAATGTACACAGTGTGTATGTTCTTATAGTTCATGTGCCTGCATTACCTGCTCCTGAGGAAAATGTGTTTGGCTTGTTTGACTATTTTCTCCAGCAAGCCCTCACTCTGCTGTAACGAGCTGATCTCTGACTTATCATAAGCCATTGGCCCAGCCACCCGCAGTCGCTTAGGAACAAATGGAGCACTTGCAGGGTGGGGCATCACAGAGGAGCTCACGGTCTGTTTATGGAACTTGACACAGAAGTATTGACGGGATTTACTCAAAAACAAACACGTCTTGTTTTCTTTTCCAACTCCATCCAAGAGCATAACTTTCTGAGATTCAGTGTAAGAGGTACATGTACATATGCTAGGGCTGCACGATTATGGCCAAAATGATAATCACGATTATTTTGATCAATATTGAGATCACGATTATTCATTGATTTTAGGGACCACATTTTTATTGCACTTTCACATTTAAGATGCTTTCACCTCCATGTTGTGCTACATTCCTGCTAATGTACAAGTTTTTGCATCAAATTAGACTGGTCCTTAAAGTGCATCATCTAGTAGAAGCAAAATGTAAACAAAATTTTACCCAAAATATAGGATAAATAAAAATACCATCAACCAAATGAAAATATGCAATCAAATGAAAACAATTCAAGCCTATGCAGAAAAGGCAATAACGGTGTTTACAGGTGGAGAGACGCAGCCAATCAACCAATAGTGTGGTGCAGGGATGACAACATTTTGTACCGAAACCCGGAAGTTATCACCACACTGGTTCCCTCAACAAAAACTCAGTAGGATTTTCCCATAGGCTTTTGGATTATTGCAAAAAATAAGATCTGTGATCAACAAAAGTTCATAATACCAACACGTTTTGTCCATCAAGATAATTTTCACAAATGAACACAACTTTTATGAAGTTTGAAGCCTAAATACAATGGCCAGAAATAAACAGCTAACCGTATGCTATAAACGAACTACACCATGGTCGCCAATCACCAAGCTTCCGACAACTTTTCCAAACTTGATTTAAAAACATTTTCCATAATACAGATTTACTCTGTGGATGAATCTTCATCCACGTTTTTTAGGGGGAATTGTGCACAGCATACCTGAACCAGTTTCAGTGCTCTACAGTAACAATTTCTTTTTAAAAAATTTAGGGAGCAGTTTTTTTTTGTTGTTTTTTTTAAAGAGATGATAACGTTAATGTGCCACAATATAATGCACAACTAGGCATGAGAAAACTTGAGCTTGTCAATTATGACAGAATTTAGGAACATAGTGTGAACCATGACATATTCATTTACCTTCTGATAAACTAAATGTAATATTTTCAGTTAATTTTACAGGCTGTATACAAAAAACCACCATTAACCTGTTCCACCTTGTAAACAAATACAATAAACCTCAACGTTCAGTCTTTGAAGTCCGCTCCTCTTAAATATATTTAAAGCTACACTATTAGACATTTTCCACTGTCATGGTTCTGGGTTGGAGCCAGTTCTTGAACTGCTCTGCGTATATTGCTGAATAATCTCATATAGGATGTGATTGGGTGAGTTTATTTATCCGCCAGATGCAAAGCACTTTAGTTTAATGGTGTAATTGTGGGCAGTCAAAATCGTAATCGCGATCAATATTTGATTAATTGTGCAGCCCTAATATATGCTCATTCATTATGCCTTATCCTGGTTAGGGTCGTGGTGGATTTGGAGCCCATCCTGGGAACACTGGCCAAAATACACCCTGGAAGGCATGGCAGCCCATGACAGGACGTCAAAATCACATCTATCAGAACTTGTTTCTGCACTCATTTCTAAACACAATTCATCAATTAATGGCCACTGTGCATGTATACACATGCTTTTAATAAGCTGGTACATGGTGTTTAATTAGGGTCAAAACCCACACAGAAAATCATCCTTGCATCCTTGTGCTTCACGTGCACAAATGCGGTCCCGCTAGCTCGGAGCTCTGACGAGCACTCGCCCAACCCTCTCTACACCCTTGCAACTGCTTAACACTCGCTCGCTCAAGTAGACTTTTGACACACTGGAGGCGTGGACTGTAGCTGATGTCTCTGCTCCTTTGATTGGTCACTTTGAATACTGACCATAACCTTTAATTGGCTGATTGGTTTGATCACTGACCACACTCAGGTCCAGTTATGCTATGTATGATTTACTTCTTGTTGTTTTTATTATTATTATTATTATTAATATTATTATTATTATTATTATTATATTATTCTTGCCAAAACTTACATAAAACTGTATCAACAAGTACAGAGTAACAACGACAAAATAAAAATGAAATAAAATTTTTTTTGAAAAAAGCCAGAGAGAAACATTTATATGAGGTTGTTCATTGAGAGTAATTTGACATTTCAAAGATTTTAGTTTTTTTGTGCTCATCACAGACATAAGAATTATAATCTACCAAAATAAACTGACAGTAGAGGATTCTTGCATATAAATTTGCATATGTATAAGACATTTACCAATAATAATAAATTCCAAATAATAAATTACCTCCCAGAGAGTTTACTACCATGCTAATTGTCGCGGTGGCTAACGCCAAGAAAGCATTAAATGAACTCTACGGGGCTTATCAGTTATCAGGAACCTACAGACAGTGCACCCCGATAGATTTTTCATGGCCACCGGAGATTTTAACCATGCAAATAAGAAATCACTGCTGCCAAAATTCTAACAGCATGTTGATTTTGCAAGCCAGTGGTACAAACACTTTGGACGTTGTTTAAACCAACATTCACAGTGCTTACAAGGCTGCACCTTGCCCCCATCTCGGCTGCTCAGACCACATCTCTGTTATGCTAATCCCAGCATACAGACTACTTCTCCTATCTCTTAATGTCGATAAGACTGAAGAGATAATTGTCGAATTCAGGAGAACCCAAGTGGACCACTCATGAATGCATCTCAACGGAACAACTGTGGATTGAGTCAAAAGCTCCAAGTTTCTTGGTGTACACATTACTGAGGACCCTTTCTGGACTCACAAGGTCCTGTGCATTTATTGTTTTGCACTCGTCTCACACTGCTGTGTATTTGCAATTTATGTAGTCTTGCATACTGTAGTTGCAAGATGGTCCTGAAGAAATGTAATTTCCTTCCAATGTATACACGCTATATAAGGGAATGACGATGAAAACCGACTTGACTTGGAGTCAGGGGATTGGGATGGCCATGGCAGGACCTTGATTTTGTGATCAGTAAACCACTTTTGGGTTGATTTTGATGTATGTTTTGGATCATTGTCCTGCTGGAAGATCAAAACCACGACCCATTTTAAGCTTTCTGGCAGACACAGTCAGGTGTTCATTTAATATCTGTTGATATTTGATAGAGTCCTTGTTGCCATATATCCTAACAAAATGTTCAGGTCCTCTGGCAGAAAAACAGCCCCAAAACATTAAAGGTGGGCATGAGGTACTCTTCCATATGGATTCCTCTCTGTGTGTGCTAAGGCACCCTTGGTGTTTATTGAAAAAATGTTCTATTTTAGTTTCATTTGACCATAGAACCCAATCCCATTTGAAGTTCTAGTAGTGTCTCCCAAACAGAAGACGCTCGAGTTTGTTTTTGGATGAGAGTAGAGGCATTTTTCCTTGAAACCCTTCCAAACTCTTCCAGGTTGATTCATAACATTTCCAGTTGACTGGAACTTCTTAATTATTGCTCTGATAGTGTAAATGGGCATATTCAATGCTTTTGCCATTTTCTTATAGCCACTTCCCATTCTGTGAAGCTCAACAACCTTTTGCCGCACATCCTTGGTCTTAACCATTGTGATGAATGACTGAGGGAATTTGGCCTGTGTTAACTCATTTACATCCCTGTGAAACAGGAAGTCATGGTTGAGCAATTTCCGGTTCCTAGTCACCCAGGTGTACTAAAAAAAATGTTAAATATCAATTGGAATATACTTCAAATACATTTTTCTCATCAATTCATGGGGTGTCAATAATTGTGGCACATATATGCTAAAGATATATATTTTTTAATAAACTTGTTTTCCCACAGCCTTCTTTGCTCATATTAACCAAGGGTGCCAATATTAGTGGAAGGCACTAATATATATTAATTTTTTTCAATTCTCCGAGAGATAGTTACACAACTCATTCCAAACACATTCGCGTTCTCTTCTAAGACACAAAATGAGCATATTTCTCGATACTTTCAATATTTAGAAGGTGCGCTATTACAAGGGTAAAATTTATGTAATATTTTGAAAGTAACATTTTTCACCTTATTTGTTAATAAATAATTGTGTGGAAGAGACCAGACCAAATTCCAGTTGATGTTGAATATCTATCTAATTATATATATATATATATATATATATATATATATATATATATATATATATATATATATATATATACATACATACATACACACACACACACACACACACACACACACAACATCCATTGAAAAGATTCTGTTGATATGATTATGAACAAAGAAGTTATTAAATTTGTCATCAGTAATATTTTCTTGTATTGAAATATGATTAAAGGTTTGTTTTCCTTTCAAAAAAGGCTTAATACCACTTGGAATATAATTTACTACAATTTTACACTTTTTTTTTTGTGAAGCCACAAAATCTAATTTACTGGAGAACTCTGAAAATGAATGTAATTGGCCATGTGAATATGAACTGGCTAACAGTATAAATATTATTTAAAAACCATCTCCCAAACAATTATTTATTTATGTAAACAATATTTTGATTATTCCAAATATACAGTGGTGCTTGAATGTCAACCCTTTAGAATTTTCTACATAAACATAACCTAAAACATCAGATTTTCACAAGTCCTAAAAGTAGATAAAGAGAACCCAATTAAACAAATAATACAAAAATATTACACAGTCATTTATTTATTGAGGAAAATGATCCAATATTACATATCTGTGAGTGGCAAAAGTATGTGAACCCCTAGGATTAGCAGTTGAGTTGAAGGTGAAATTAGAGTCTGGTGTTTTCTATCAATGATATGATAATCATGTGCGAGCAAGCTACCCGTTTTATTTAAAGAACAGGCATCTATCAAAGCCTGATCTTCACAACTGAACAGAGAGCTTGATGAACAAAGGAGATTTGAAGACATCAGTAAAATAAATAAAGAAAGTTGTTGATGCTCATCAAGCTGGAAGAGGTTACAAAACCAGCTCTAAACAGATTGGACCTGACCAATCCACAGTCAGACAGATTGTGTACAAATGGAGGAAATTCAAGACCACTGTTACCCTCCCCAGGAGTGGTTGACCAACAAAAATCAGTCCAAAAGCAAGACATGTAATAGTGCACGAGGTCACAAATGAACCCAGAGTAACATCTAAGCAACTGAAGGCCTCTCTCACATTAGCTAATGTTAACATTCATGAGTCCACCATTAGGAGAACACTGAACAACAATGGTGTTCAAGGAAACACTGCATGGAGAAAACTACTGCTGTCCAAAAAGAACATTGCTGCCCGTGTTCAGGCTACTGGACAAGTGTTTTGTGGACAGATCAGACCAAAATAGAGTTTATGGTTTAAATAAGAAGCGTTATGTTTGGAGAAAGGAAATCACTGCATTACAGCAGAAGAACCTTGTCTCATCTGTGAAATATGGTGGTGGTAGTATAGTTTGCGCCTGTTTTGCTGCATCTTTCTGCCATTGATGGAACAATGAATTCTGAATTATATCAACAAACTCTAAAGGAAAATGTCAGGACATCTGTCTCAAGAGAAAGTGGGTCATGCAGCAAGACAACTGACCTAAGCACACAAGTTGTTCTACCAAAGAATGGTTAAAGAAGAATGCAGTTATTGTTTTGGAATGGATAAGTCAAAGTCCTGACCTTAATCCAATAGGATTGTTGTGGAAGGACCTGAAGCAAGCAGTTCATGTGAGGAAACCCACCAACATCCCAGAGTTGAAGCTGTGCTATACTGAAGAATTTGCTAAAATTCCTCCAAGTCAATGTGCAGGTCTGATCAACACTTACCAATAATGTTTAGTTGCAGTCATTGCTGCACAAGGGGGTCACACCAGATACTGAATGCAAAGGTTCACATACTTTTGCCACTCACAGATATGTCCTAATGTCCAAGTATAATATTTTTGTCTCATTTGTTTAATTGGGTTCTCTTTGTCTATTCTTAGGACTTGTGTGAAAATCTGATGATGTTTTAGTTCATAATTATGCAGACATATAGAAAATTCTCAAGGGTTCACAAACTCAAGCACCACTGTAACACTGGTGAGGTGAAAAGTTATGCACGATTTACTTGTGCTAAGGGCATTATAGAGGTGGCTGAAACAACCCGGAGACTGTAGGTGACTGGGTATTGAAAGTGAAATCAAAGGAGCAGAGACATCAGCTAGTGTCCCCGCCTCCAAAGTGTCAAGTCAACTTCACGAGTGAGCATTAACAGTTGCGAGGACATAGAGAGGGTTGAGCGAGCGCTTGTCACATCTTCGTGCTCGCAGGACCACATTTGTGCATGAGGATTCTGTTCTGTGCACTTGCAAAGAAGAAATGCTCCCTTTTTTGACACAAATTAAAAGCCATACTGGGTTTTTTTGTATACCTCTCTAATAAGTTGGTGCAGGTTGTGTTCTAGCACATATAGATGGTCATCTGGTTTGGTTTTGTCTGGTGAAGCTCTCTGGTTCTTCTTATCCATAGTAGAGTGGCACAATGAGATGGATAGCTGAAGTCCTATAATTACCAACAGACTATTAGCTATGTACACAAAGCATTGCAAACACACACCTCCAAATGGATGTAAACATAGCCCTGCAAACACTAAACTTACCTGAGAAACAAAATTACATAGTCCTGCATACTTCAATTTGCTACACTTTGTGATTTATATATACACTCTCACACACACCCAGAGGGCCCAGTACCACAAACATCACAGTTGGTTGCACACTTTTTGATCAGGATCACACAGGCCTAACATCTTCTCACATACACATATCCACATCACCATCAGATAACGGAGCTGTTTCATTAAGGTGTTTTTTAGTTTACCAGGAAAAGGCTGGGAGATGATCTGGTTTTTGACAACAATGTGTGGAATGTGGGATTTTATCTGCACTGCCTCCCGGGAGAGCTGAGTGAATATCTCCTTACATAGCAGCACGTTCTGAGCAGCTTCCAGCTTTAGATGCCATGCCTGGGAGCCTGAGGGAGAGGAAACAAAGAGAAAGAAAAAGAGGGAGATTATTTTATTAAAGCATGAAAAGATGTGAAATTTATGACTTTTAAACATGTGTTCTGTAGTTTATATGGCCAACCTCACATGAGCTTATTAGAAGTTTTATTCAGTACCTGGCTTGGCTTTGAGTGGCTTCCTGAATAGACTGACTGTTCCCAGGTCTCCTATATCAGCAGACTGTTTCTGAATAGAGACCTGTAGGAGTGAAAGCCACTACAAAATGTAAGTATGGCTTTCCACTATATCGGTATGTCTTGTGTTTAATAGAATATTAAAGGTCTTTACCTTAATGTATGCAGAGCCCTCGAGGTCACTTGGAATTTGGACATTGAGTGGACAGTAATCATCTGGAATTTTCTTATCCAAATCAATATCTGTGTTTTTAATTACCTCAAAGGTGCCATGATGAGTAAACAATGACCCTGTAGGGGTGAGAGGACACCTGAATTACACCAGAGCATATCCTGTTAAATAACCATCAAAGTCATAGCCGTAGACTCACCTGCACTACGGTAGCTTAGATCTCCAAGGATTTTGTCTCCAACTTTGCGCAACTTCCACTGTGAGCGCAGGTGTAGTAGTTCTGCATTAAAATCACGCTGACGCCACTGCTCCTGACTCTCCGCCACAGACTTATTTAGCTTCTCTGCCCCCCTCAGCAGCAATTGGGCTGCAGTGGCCAGAGACTTCTTCTTACTGATCAATTGGAATACCTGAGGGGTCTGGAAACCAACACACATGCAAGCTGATTGAAATTAATGACTAATCTATTTTTTATATATATATATATATATATATATATATATATATATATATATATATATATATATATATATATATATATTACAGCACAGGAAGACAACATTAATAGTAGGGACGTTTCATTAGATTACAGACCAATGGAAATGAAAAATTGTGATCTCTGAGAGAAAACTGTAAAAGCCAGAATAGCTCAACTTTAGGGGAGCTTGCTAGGTGAGCTTCAGGTTTGTCAGTACCATGCACTAGAAAAGGCCATTGTGTTTTTAACTCATGTAGTGCACATACTGTAAGCAAGGAGTAGGAAGACATTTGAGATGCTTTTCCAGACTTTTACCTCAGCCTATTTCAAGGGTTGTTTGTTTCAGTGGGTTTCTCCCTTCAGCCTCCTCTTCACGAGGTGAAATGCATGCTCAATTGGGTTAAGTTCTGGTGATTAACTTGGCCAGTCTAAAACCTTCCACTTTTCTCTGATAAAGTCCTTTGTTGAGATGGCAATCTGTTTTGGAACTTTATCTTGCTGCAGGATAAAGTACCTCCTGAATAATTTGGATGCATTTCTCTGAAAATTGGCAAACAATATGCTCCTGTAAACTTCTGAATTAATTCTGCTGCTACCATCATGATTTACATCAATAAAGATTAGTGAGCCTGTTCCAGAAGCAGCCATGCAAGCCCAAGCCATGACACTTCCTCCACCATGTTTCACAGATGAGCTTGTATGTTTTGGATCATGAGCAGATCCTTCTTCCTTAACACTTTGGCCTTTTCATCACTTTGGTAGAGGTGAATCTTAGTCTCACTAGTCCATAAAACTTTGTTCCAGAACTCGTGAGGCGCTGTACTTTTTTTTTTTTTTTTTTGCAAATTACAATCTGGCTTTATGATTCATACTGCTGATGAGTGGTCTTGTGGTATGGCCTCTATATTTCTTCTCTCAAAGTCTTCTTCAAATGTGTTCATTTGCTGCTATGGGGAGGTTGTTGGTGACGTCAATGTGGTTTTTGGGTTTTTCTTCACAGCTCTCACAAATGTTTGTCATCAGCTGCTGTTGATTTCCTTGGCCAACCCTTTTGGTGTCTGTTGCTCAGTACACCAGTGTTTTTTCTTTTTCAGGACATTCCAAATTGCTGTATTGGCTATGCCTCATTTTTGTGCAATGTCTCTGATTGATTTTCTGATTGACTAACAACAAATGTAGTCTTCACAAGCAAAACTGAAGGCTAATACCAAGAGTAGATACTCAGAGCTATTTCTTGTTTAAACAATCAGTCTAACAGGACACACCTGGTTAACAAGAAACACCTGCCAGTACCGTGTTCCAATATTTTTGCTCACCTACATATTCGGTGGTCTGATACAAAATCTGCTATGATCTATATCATTTAAACATCTACATATAAATAACAGGAAATAAAACCTGAAATTCTAAACATTCCTCTGATATTCATCCTTTGATCTCAAACCCAAATGTCTACTGTTTACAGCAAAAACAAATGAATTGGCCTTGCTGTCCAAATAGGTTCTGTAAAAAGCCCTTTTTCCATAAAGTTTTTGGTGCTATTGGAGCCAGAGAACACAATTTCACTGCACAGTTTTTCAGATTTTAACAATGAAATCAAATGTGTATTTCATAGACGGGGACACAACTCCCACTGAACTACTTATTCTGATAAGGACAGATAGATTACAATATCTTTGTCTGCATACACATCTGCCTGAAATGCTCAGAAGCTGGAATTCTTCATATCTTTCCAAAACAAAAGTAAAAAGTATAGCCACAACATATGTAATATGTAATGAATGATTCTATAATAATTGACTTACAGTCTTTCAGTCAAGCACAGGGACTTCAGTTACCAGCTGCATGTGACATTTTGTTTTGAATGTCAGGCATTTTGGTGATTTTATGACCATGTATTTTACAGACGTTACATTCCACGTTAACACAAAGAAATAACACAGGACAGACTTGTGTTGTACACGAAAATAATGCATGCCAAGGTGATGTGACGGCACAACGTGCAGCGACATCTTTATTGCAGATGTCATTCTGCTTATACCACAGCGTTTTTGCAAACAATTACAGTGTTTAACTGAATAAATTTCATTTATCATTCATTAATGTTATGACATGTACCACAGCATGACTGATTGCTCGAATGTGATTGGCCAGAAGCTTTGCATTATTTTTGTATAACATCACAGTTAGTTCTGGCTGCAACAGGAATAAAAGCTTGACAAACAGTGTGATGCTCTGGGCAATGTTCTGCTGGGAAACATTGGGTCCTGGCATTCATAAGGCTGGTGCCAACATGTCTGAAGACGGAGAGAACTGCTCCCTGCTCAAAAGCTCTCAGTACGTCTAGAAAAATGGTTTCATTCCCTCAGAAGCAGTTCAAACCTCCATTAAGATCTAGAAAATGTAGAAAAACAAGCTGCATTCATGCCATGTCATAATTACCGTAATTACGAGATTCCGACTTGTAAAAAGTGTTCACATTCTCCGATTTAGTCGTGCAGGCACAAATCCAGTTTTAGGTGGAGTACTAAGGCATGCCAACTGAGATTTTAGAGTTTAGGCTTTAGTTAAGTGTACTTAACTAAGACTGCAAAAGCTAAAAGGAATTTCCGTTTAGAACAACAAAGTATTGATTGACCAATCTAAATAGGGTGAGTGATTATTGTAATATTATTCTAGTTAAATGTACATGGGAAACCATGGCATGACTATACAAAGCTACCATTATGGAAAAGTAAAACTGGTCAACTTGCTGTGATAGTAGTGATAATGTTGCTCTAATGAACTGAGCGATAGGCACTAAATCTAAGTAAAGGGTTAAATAGTGGAGATAATCAAATGTCAAGATAAATTTAATGATAAAGATAAGAATTTTAATATCTCTAAGAATCGTTCATAATTGGAGTCAGATGAAGTAAAAAGAGGATCCTATTTAAAGTTGACAAGAGAAAGATTGTCAGAGAAAGTTGTCAGAGAAAGATCAGAGCTGTTTTGGCAGCACAAGAAGGACCTAAACAATATAAAGCAGGTAGTTTGAATGTTATGGCGGATCGGTGTATAGTGTCTATACTACCAGTCAAAAGTTTAGACACACTCATTCTTTATTTTCACATTTTAGAATAATCAAAGCCATCAAAACACTGGAATAACACAAATGGAACTATGGGAATTATGCTGTGATAAATAATTTCATATTTTACCATCTTCAAAGCAGATACCCTTTTCGCCTAGAATTATCAGAAATGTATTCTTGGCATTTTCTCAACCAATTTCTTGAGGAACCCCCAGAGATGCTTTTTAAACAGTATTAAAGGAGTTCCCACCTATGCTGGATACTTATTGGCTGCTTTTTGGAATATTTCACTCCAAGCCATCCATTTAAAAAATTTTTTTTAAAAAGTGTAAATAAAATGATTTCTTTCATTAGAAAACTATGAATATTTTGGCACAATTATATTTGTCTACAACACAGATTTCAAACATTTCATCATACACCTTCAGATCAAAAGGTTTTTAAGATCATGAGAAACATTTCATTTGAGTGTCTCCAAACTTTGACTGGTACCCTTGGTAAATATGAGCAAAGAAGGCTGTGAAAATTTGTCTTTATTGCTTAACTTTTTGATCTTTTCTTTAAAAAATTTCACAAAAATACTCTGCTCTCATGGATATCAAACTATTGCAAACACAACAGGTTTATCAAAAAAATATCTTTGTTAAATAGTCAGTACTATTGATTTGATTGAACAGGGTTTGTGGTAATCAGGCCTGGTTGCGTCTATTCCAGCTGAACCCATTATGAATGCAGATTTGGGGAATTAGTAACAGGGCCAAACAACAGTATAACATTATCATTTAAAAATGGTATTTTGCATTTACTCAGATTGCCTTTGTTTTATCTTAGATTTTGTTTTAATTTCTGAAACAATTCAGTACAAAATACACACAAAACCAGAAGAAATTGGGTTTGGGCAAATACTTTCAGTGCGTGTGTAATTATATATATCACCCTTCAGACAACTGCAAACCAAATATGTTTATATTAAAAATATCTGTTAAATATAGGTGTGCAACAATTATTGCCACCCATTTAGTGAATACTTTGCGCTACATCCCTTTGCCAAGATAACAGCTCTGTGTCTTCTCCTATAATGCCTGATGAGGTTGGAGAATACATCGTAAGGAATCCAAGACCATTCCTCCATACAGGATCTCTCCAGATCATTCAAATTTCGAGGTTCACCCCACAGGTTTTCTATGGGTTTCAAGTCAGGGGGCTGGGATGGCGATGGCAGGACCTCGATTTTGTGGTCAGTAGACCACTTTTGTGTTGATTTTGATGGATGATTTTGATCATTGTCCTGCTGGAAGATCCGACCACTGCCCACTTTAAGCTTTCTGGCAGAGGCAGTCAGGTGTTCATTTAATATCTGTTGATATTTGATAGAGTCCATGATGCCATGTAGCCTAACAAAATGTCCAGGTCCTCTGGCAGAAAAACAGTCCCAAAACATTAAAGAGCCACCACTACATTTACCCTGTGGGCATGACGTTCTTTTCCATATGGCTCCTTCTCGGTGTGTGCCAAAACCACCTCTGGTGTTTATTGCCAAAGCTCTATTTTGCTTTCATCTGACCATAGAACCTGATCCCATTTGATGTTCCGTTAGTGTCTGGCAAACTGAAGAACCTTCAGCTTGTTTTTGGCTGAGTAGAGGCTTTTTTCTTTAAAACCCTTCCAAACAACTCGTGGTGATGTAGGTGACTTCGGATTGTAGTTTTGGAGACTTTCTTACCCCAACACGCAACTAACTACTGCAATTCTCCAGCTGTGATCCTTAGAGGTTTTATGGCCACTCGAACAATCCTCTTCACTGTGCTTTGAGAAAATATAGAGACACACGTCCTCTTCCAGGTTGATTCATAATATTTCCATAATTATTGCCCTGATGATGGAAATGGGCATTTTCAATGCTTTTGCTATATTCATATAACCACTTCCCATTTTGTGAACCTCAACAACTTTTTGCCACACAACACAGCTATATACCTTGGTCTTATCTATTGTTATGAATGACTAAGGGAATTTGGCTTGTGTGTTACCCCATATTTATACCCCTGTGAAACAGGAAATCATGGTTGAACAATTTCAGGTTCCTAGTCACCCAGGTGTACTCAAAAATGTTTAAATATCAATGGCAATATACTTCATATATATTTTTTAATCACAGCCTTCTTTGCTCATATTTACCAAGAGTGCCAATATTAGTGGAGGGCACTGTAAGTAATGCATATTGCTGTTTAAGCAACACTCTGCTATTTGGTGCCATGTTTAAATAAAACCATACAATGTCAATATGTTCAAAATATAATTTATTGCATATGTTATTCTTTTTAATATATTAAAGTGCCAATCATTCTGGAGATACCCTTAAGAATGTGTGGTTCCTAGGTGCACCCTTAATCTACTGTAGTAGTATAATTTTCTTCCAAACTGAATTTAAAGGCAACTAAATGATGCCTTATTCTCTAATAAACAACAAAGACTACACTACTGTTCTGTTTTGGGCAGTAATATGCAGATATTATTACACTTTTATTTTTTAGTTATTGTTATTCTTTACATCATGGTCTGCACAGCATCCAGTGCATACACAGAGTTGCTCAGACCTAAACAGGAATAATATATAATAACTTCACCACATCAACAGACATGTGAAAAAATAAGTATAGCCCATGGAAATTGTTGGCTTTTTTAACTTATTTGGACAAGCAAACATTTCATCATCTTTGAAACAGTGCCTATTAATGAAGTTGATATACTTGAACAAACTTGAGCTCAATGAAATTGAGCTTTTTAAATAATTTATTCAACAGAAATATCTATAGATGTGACTTTCTTCTCTGGAAAACGTAAGTACACCCTTGGCTTCAGAAGTTGGCATTGCCCCCTTCAGCAGAAATAACTGCCTGTAAGCGTTTTGCATAAATCTCCAACAGGCCTGTTGGAATTTTTGACCACTCTTCCATGCAATATTCTTTCAGTTGCAAGATGTTTGAAAGTTTTCTTGCATGTACTGCCCATTTCAAAGGGATTCAAATCCAGGCTTTGACTAAGTAATTCCATAACCCTCCACTTCTTTTTCAGCCATTCCTTGGTGAATTTGTTAGTGTGCTTAGGGTTATTATCCTGTTGAAAGGTCCACTTTTGATTCAACTTCAACTTTCAGGCAGATGGCCTCACATTATCTTCAAAAACTCTTTGATATGATGCAGAATTCACAGTTCAAACAATGAATGCAAGTTCTCCAGTCCCTGAGGCAGCAAAGCAACCCCAAATGGTAACATTTCCACCACCGTACTTCACAGTTGGTATGAGGTGCTTCTCCTGAAATGCTATCTTTGGTCAGCGCCAAACATGTCTGCTATTACTGTACAACTCTATCTTTGTTTCATCTGTCCAGAGCACATTATTCAAAAAGGTCTGTTCTATGCCTATATGCTCATTTGTAAACTGTAGTCTAGATCTAATGTTCTTTTTAGACAGCACAGGTTAAATTTGGCAATCTCTTTCTGTTTGTAGAAGCATGCACTTTGACACCAAGAGTTGCAAGACTTACTAACAGATTCTGTGATGAAATTTTCTTGGAGGTCTTGGAGACTTCTTTTTGCATCAGATGGTCTGCTCTTGGTCTGATTTTGCTGGGACAGCCAGTCCTGGGCAAATTGGCTGTCGTGTGAAATCTGAGCCATTTGTAGAGGATTTTCCTTATAGTGGAATGAAGTATTTCAAATAATTTGGAGATCTTTTCAAATTCCTTTCCAGACTCAGTCATCCACAACCTTTTCTCTGAAGGCCTTGCAGAACTTTTTAGAGCTTGGCATAATGACACCACACACCACAATAGCAAAGAGAACACCAGACACTAGATATGAGAGGGGTATAAATAAGACAGGTTCCACCTGCACTCACTAAGCAGCTTCTAATCACAGAACACCTGATTCAAATTTTATGGATTTGAATCTATGAAAATGTAAGGGTGTACTTACTATTTCCATGTGACTGATGTCCAGCCATCCATCCATTTTCTATACCGCTTATCCTACTGGGTCACGGGGAACCTGGAGCCATCGGGCACAAAGTGAAGTACATCCTGGACGGGGTGCCGATCCATTGCAGGGCACAATCACATACACATTCGCACACCCATTCATACACTAAGGACACTTTGGACATGCCAATCAGCCTACCATGCATGTCTTTGGATTGGGGAGGAAACCGGAGTAAATCGAACCCAAACCATGGAGGTGCGAGGCGAACATGCTAACCACTAAGACACCGTGCGCCCATGTGACTGATCCGTTCAAATGTCAATTTTGTGTGTCTTTTGTCCAAATATGTATAAAAAATTTTTTTTTAACTATTTCCATTGGGTGTACTTATTAGTTCACATGACTGGATATTGTTTTCTTTGTTAAACAACACTTTTTAAAAATCTGTTTATTATTACTTTTAAATTAAGTGGAGCATCTTCCATATAAATCACTGTGTATAAGCTATTACTATAGAAACAATGCCGTATTAGAAGGAGCACATTAATATTAACCTATGGTTCATATTATAGCCAGAGCTTCTGGCCAAGCCATTCTGAAATACAAAAATAATGCACACCTTCTGACCAATCAGATTTGACAGTTCAACTGCATGGTGGTAAAAACAATACTTATTTAAGTACTGCTTTGATTATCCAGATTATCTAATGAGTTGGCCACAGTACCAGAAATTTAACCAGTACCCTGCCAAAAAATAAAAATAAATGGTAGGCTTAGAGAGAAGCGAATGGCATATTTGCTCGTAATCTCTTACTCTGACAACAATGGGATCCTGGGACACTGGATCAAGAGCCATATACTTCTTCTCCTTGATGACACTGAGCATGTCATGCAGCACACACATTTCAGTCAGAGCACTCCGGAGATGGTTCCTCACCGAGTCCCATGGCCATGAACAAGGCTGGAATTTTACCAGTCCTGTGAAATTTTGGGTTATGCAGTACTGAGATACATAAAGTCTAATAAGACTTTAAAATAACTTTAATTTCAGTGTCAATTAAAGCAATTTTAGAGAGCGAGCACATAACCCCTACTTACCCTCTTCACCCTCCAGATCTTGCTTGCTCCAGTCAGACACTCTGCTTTGTCCATTTGGGTCCTCTTCATCCGAGTCAGAGCCCTGGCCGAAATCAATGCGCTGTGCAAGCTTTGCAAGGTTTTGTGACATGGAAAGTGGTGGCACATATGTCTCCACTCCATCCAGGGAAACCTCCTGTACCTGCCGCTCACAGGATGACTCAATACTCACGCGCACTGCAGGTACCCCGGACATGCTGTTCTCATTAATTCAGTTTCTGAAAATAAGACACAAAACCACTACAGCATGCTCTGATCATTACACAAATCACCACTGCATTCCCTAAATCTGCCCCAAAACATAATCATCTAAACACAAAGCCAAAGACGTTAAACAACAACTTTAAACAATCCTGTACCATCAAAACACAACCACAAACATTAGAGACG
Source organism: Ictalurus punctatus (assembly GCF_001660625.3). Lineage (NCBI taxonomy): Eukaryota > Metazoa > Chordata > Actinopteri > Siluriformes > Ictaluridae > Ictalurus > Ictalurus punctatus. The sequence continues at coordinate 9,138,870 of NC_030435.2, forward strand.
GTACCAGACGCGTTGAACTAGTTAACTGGTGTGTGTGTGTGTGTGTGTGTGTGTGTGTGTGTGTGTGTGTGTAATCATCAGGAACTAAAGTTATTATAAATGTTATTAAAGGTCTTTTGTTGCGGTCATTACATATGCAGTTTAGTAGCCACGGTTGCTCTCCTGGCACTAAAGGAGGCAGTTTTGTCATTCGCTTTTTTGATTTTTCAATCGGTTACAGTGCTTTTAAAATACAATGTAACAGGTAACGTGGAAAAAGAAAGTAACCGCCAGCTAACATATCACAATGGAGAAATCTCCTAGCTAACGACCTTCGCAACACACCGTTACTATAAATACTATTAAACTTTAACACTAAACAACTGAGCGAAGTTAATATTTAACCTTACGAGCTTCACGTGGAGTAACGACACTCGATGCAGCCCCTTATTTATTTGCTAAAATAGAAAGCTAACTACTTTATACCATCCACATAGACGACTTCTTCTTCGACTTCTTCTTCTTTTAAGTTTTATTGGCGGTTGGCAAACCAGCTTTTGGTGCATTACCGCCACCAACTGGAAAGAGCACCGAAAAGAGGCTTTAAAAGGCCGTGGGGTGGGTAGGTATGTGGGGTGTATATATTTGAAACTTAAATCCTGTTATTTAAGCCTGTTGATCTTAGATAAGTTAATAATTCAGTATATAATTTCCATTGTAATGTTGATTACACCTAGTGGTTAGCACGTTTGCCTCACACCTCTAGCAGCCCGGGTTCGAGTCCCGCTTGGGTCATGTACTCCGGTTTCCGGATTCCGGTTTTCTCCCTCAGTGAAGCATGCATGGTAGGGTGATTGGCATGTCCAAAGTGACCATAGTGTATGAATGAGTGTGTATTTGATTGTGCCCTGTTATGGACTGGCACCCTGTCCAGGGTGTATGCTGCCTGGGATAGGCTCCAGGTTCCCAGTGACCCTGAAAAGGTAGAAGATGGATGAGTTCTGATCTTATTTTCATAAACTGTACAGTGAAGGAGCACGTGTTCCACTGTCTCTGCTTGGCTGCAATATATGCATTGTCCTGTTTCATGTTTTCCTATTATAATATGGCATCCGCGTCTAAACCTTTCACTATTTATTTATATATAAATAGTGAAAGATTTAGACCCGGATGCCCTATTCTAAGACAAGTAATATTTGTATCCTTTCCGTATTAACTTGTTCTTAAATACTGTGTAGTTGCCTACCTTTGAGTTCTCTGCCCCATCTCTCTTGCCACTTAATTTTGATATATGCTTTTATATTTGTTTTTACCTCATTTTATTTAATGGGATTTGAATATCAATATTTGGGTTTCATAATATTTGGGTTATTATAACATAATAACAGTTTCATTGCCCTCCACTCCCACATATGCTGGTACCCATAAAAATGACAGGATTAAGTACATGTTGTGGATTCTGAATAAACTTGTAAGAATTTCATATATTATATCTTGTCTTGATGAATAATGTCCACATGAGAGCCTTTCTAAAGCTGAGTGAGATTTAGTACATTTTCTGCATGTGTCATGGCAAATCAGCAACTCCATTTCCCAGAATGCACCACAAAGTACAAAGAATTGACTTTGATTCTCTGCCTTGCCTAGTTTGGATTGTTTACATGATCGCTTAACCCTTGCCTGTCTATGGTTATTGATTTCAGCCAAACCCTGTGGATTTGTCTTCTCGTTAAACTGCCTTCCTGCTTCCATCTGAGCCTCCATTACGTGACAAGACATAAAGGAGAATAGTGTTCTATCACGCACCTATAAGAAACATTTGTATAAAGCAGCAGCCCCTAGTAGAAAAACCAGCTTCAGCTGCTAGGTGTGTTTTGGAACGCTGGTTGAACCTGGTCTAAGCTGATCGACCAGCTACCATCGTCCAAAAACCAGCTTGACCAGCTTAGGCTGGTATAACCAGTGGGTAGCTGGTCTCTCAGCTCATGACCAACTTGGACATGCTCATGGCCAGAGTCTGACTAGCTTCTGACCATTTTAACCCATGTTCTAAAACACAGCTACCAGTTTAAGCTGTTTTTCCCACTAGGGACATCATACATGAGATATATAATATTTCACTTATTTCCAGGTTTTCAAGCTGCTTTAAGAACTATAGTGTATCTCATCCTCATGGACTGCACCAGATTTGTCAGTTCTTGCTGTGAGATGTTACCCCACTCTTCCACCAAGGCATTTGTAAATTCTTGATCACGTCTGGGGGACACATGGTTACATGTCATTTTCCACTGCAAAGGCGATCAGCTGTCTTTCCTGTCTCCCTGCTGCTGTCTTAGGCTTCTTACATTACAGACATTGCAGTTTATTGCTCTGGCCACATCTGCAGCCCTCATGCCTCCCTGCAGCAGGCCTATGGCATGTTCACACAGGTGAGCAGGAACCCTAGACATCTTTCTTCTGGTGTTTTTCAGAGTCAGTCGACAGGTCTCTTTAGTGTCCTAAGTTATTGTAACTGTGACCTTAATTGCCTACCGCCTGTAAACTATTAGAGATTCAAGGATTGTTCCACAGGTGCATGTGCAACAATTGTTTATGGTTCATTGAACAAGCATGAAAAACATTGTTTAAACCCTTTCCAATAAAGATCTGTAAAGCTTATTTTTGATGTTCAACTAGTTGTCAGGTATGACGCACTTTACAGTTGGTATTGTGACTGTACGTCATTCCCTTCAAATGCTATTGAGCTTTAAATTATGGTGTATTTTGTGTATGAGTCCATTCAGTAGTGAAATTCTGAAGGTTCTGAAATACTGAAGCTTTAAATTATGGTATATTTTGTGTATGAGCCCATTCAGTAGTGAAATACTGAAGGATCCCTTTCCAGAACCTTCACATTATCTGTCCCTCAGCAGTGGAATGAACTTCCAACCTCAATCCGGGCGGCAGAATCTGTAACTATCTTCAAAAAACAGCCAAAGACCCACCTCTTCCACTGGAATAAAGTTGGTTTGACGTTGGACGTTCACTATTCGCAGATATGCGGAAATTAAGGGACCGTCTCTAAAGTTACATACAACATTGTTAAGCAGGTTTCTAACTTCAATAGCATTTGAAGGGAATGACTTACTCATATAATTAACTGTAAAGTGTTCATCTAGGTGTCCGCTATAATGCACACCTCTTAGATTTTTGAAATTTAACAAAATAAGTTATTAAATCATATGTACATATTGCCATGTATTTCACTACAGAATAGGCCCATACACAAAATAGCCATAATTTAAAACTCAATAGTATTTGAAGGGAATACTGTATAGTCACACAACCAACTATAAAGTGTTCATCTAGGTGTTAGGTATGATGCACACCATTTAGATTTTTGATATTTATTAAAATAAGCTATTAAATCACATGTAAATGAGATATGATTTTCACTACAGAATGGGCTCATACACAAAATATACCATGATTTAAAGCTCAATAGCAGTTAAAGGGAATGATGTACAGTCACACTACCAACTGTAAAGTGTTCGACCAAGTGTCCAGCATGACGCACACCTTTTAGACTTTTGATATTCAACCCTACAATGCATGAAACAAACAAACAAAAACCTTCACGAATGCATAAAGGGGGCCACCCGTACTGCATTGAATGGTTTTCTTCAAAAAATAGATGTCCTATTAATGAAATTATATATATATATATATATATATATATATATATATATATATATATATATATATATATATATATATGCAAATCTGCGAATATCGAACGTCCAACGTCAAACCAACTTTACGTCAGTACCTCTTCCATGGTACCCCCTATAATGTATATAAATATATAAAAATTCCTCTGGCACTTACACCTCTACTCTGCACTGGCATAAAGTTGGCTTGACGTTGGATTTGCTATTTGTGGCCAGCACTGGTTGGCGCTAGCTAGCTAGATGAATTACCCCTGTTCAAATTTGCTAGCTAATTCAAGTTTTCACCCCAAACTCCGCTGGTTTTCAGTATACTAAACGCAGAACCCGTTGCCTAACATTTACAGTAGTAACCGCCCGGGTGGATAGAAAAACATGGCAGAGGATGGTCGAAGGGAACATGAGGATGAACGGAGTCCTGCATTACAGCACCAGATGTTTGTGGTTATGGAGGACTTGTTAGATAAACTAAAACTGTTGGACTATGAGGAACAAGTCCTTGAAAAGCACAACATGAAACCTCTATCCAGGTAAAGTAAGAATAAAGAATCTTGTAAGAAAGATGCTAACTTGTTTGGATGTAGTTAACTGACTAGGTTTATCTGACGTAATCTACACAGAAGTTATATAAAAACGTCAAGCTGTATTTTATACCACATATTATGATGCCAAGTATCATTAGCATGTCTGAGTGTTAACTGGTTCGTTGTTTGTTGTTGTTAGTGATGTTATACAGGGTATCGGAGCTGTGTGTCGAGATTAGGGTTGCCATCTTGGTCATTCAAACAGTATGCATATACAGTCCCCTACGAAATTTTTGGAGTGGCCAATACATTTGTTTTTGCAGTAGACTGGGTTTGAGATCAAAAGTTGAATATGAGAAGAGAGTTTAGAATTTCAGCTTTTATTTCCTGGTATTTGTATGTAGAAGTCTTAAACGACATAGAACATCGCAAATTTTGTGTGAGACCACCCAATTTGTAGTTGAGCAAAGATATTGAAACATGTGACTGACTAGTGTTTCTTGTTAGATTGATTGTTTAAACAATAAATAGCTCTGAACATCTACTCTTGGTTTTACCCTTCAGTTAAACCTGTGAAGACTGTATTTGTTGTTTAAAAGGATAAGCCAGGATGAAAGTGTGTGATTAAGGTGTGTACATGTCTATAATGCACAGCGATAATGCACCTAAAATAGGAATATTCCACAGGTCTTAATACGATTTGTGTTTACTTCGAGTATGACTTTAGCCATATTAAGGTAAATAATAATCGCTGTTTACATGCTAGTTTCTTAATCAGAGAATTGTCTTAATCAGGTTAATATCGGATATTGTTGTCACTGTAAACATACTGAGTTTGAGAGCTGTGAAGAAAAACCCCAATACAACAGTCACTGACATCACCAAGAACCTCCACAGAGCAGGAATGACGGTATCACAATCCACTGTTTGAAGAAGACTTTGTGACCAGAAATGCAGAGGCCAAACCACAAGATGCAAACCACTCATCAGCAATAAGAATTGGAAAGCTAGATTGGATTTTGCCAAAAAAACAACAACAAACAAAACAGAGATGAGCCACAAAAGTTCTGGAACCAAGATTAACCTCTACCAAAATGATGGAAAGGCCAAAATGTGGAGAAAACAAGGATCTACTCATGATCCAAAACATTCAAGCTTGTCTGTGAAGCATGGTGGAGGTAGTGTCATGACTTAATCTATGAAATAATCTGTGCCTTAATCTAGACCAACATCTTCTTGCTTTAGTCTAAATATAAGGAACAGATGCACTAGATTTCCTGGCACCCATAAATTTGGTGCATCTATGGAGTATAATGAAGAAATAGCTAATAGAAAAAATATTAACTCATTAGTAAAAGTATTAAATAAAATAATTTTCCATATCCCCTACTCTGGTCATATGAATTTCCACACATATAATTTCATACTAGTACCATAATTGATATGATGTATAAGGAAAGCAGTAATGCATGCAGTAAGAATAATTTCTAACATTACTCAACTTACAATGGTGCTTTTGTTCTGATCACTATAATAGGTGGGCTTGGACCACCTTGTATGCAAAAATGTTAAGCAATGTCAACTGATCCTGTCCATTTAATGCATTTGCTTCTTTTTACTACGAATTCTATGTGGCATGGAAAGTAAATCCAAAATAATTTATGAACCAGTCAACTGAAATGGAGCATGAAAATAGGCAAGAAAGATCATGGCTGTGAATATGCAGTGAAATCTAGGTATACAAATGTTGTTGTTTTTTTGGCTGCGGAGTTGGTCCCCCTCAATGCAGGGATGCTATTGTGCTTTACTCTTTTGTCGGTTCCCCTCAGTGTGAGAGCACTCTTGAGCATTCACTGGTTGTTGTCAGTTAGACAAGATGGATAAACCTTCCTACAGTTTGAGCCACGAATCCATGTCTCTCTCTCAGCGACTTGGACAGCAGACGGGGTTGTCAGCTTCACCCACCAGGATCCATCCCACTGCATAGTTTTGAACAATCCACTCATGTATTTTATCATATAATCATCAATCTGCTGTAGCGATCCTTCACCATGCCTTTAAGAAGAAAGGTTGGGGATCCTAAGCGGAAAACCACACAGTACTTCCATTGGAATTAATCCCGTTTGCCGATTTTGTTTGCCATTACCTTCAACAGCTTTTGCTTAATGGTTTGTTTCAAACTCTCCACTGCCCCTGCAGATTGCAGATGATAGGCACAATGTGTTTTATGATTAATGTCTAATGCACTTGAAAGGTGTTGAATTAATTTTTCACAAAGTGTCCACCGTTGTCTGATGAATTTTTTTCTGGACCACCAAAATGAGTGATCAATTCTGTGAGCAAACACTTTGTTGTGGCTCGCGCATCCTGCTTCCTGCATGGGAAATATTCTGGATATTTGCTGAACATATCAATCACAGACAGTTTCAATAATTCTGACAGGGTCTTGATTCAATAAAATCCAAAACATGTTCAAATGGAAACTTTTGAGTAGGATGAGCCAGTTATTCTACCTGTGGTGTCTTACCTATCTCATGTCGAATACAAATCAAGCAGGATTTTCTAAATTTATCCGCAAATGCAAACCAATTTCTCTTTACTGCCGCCAGCATCCCTCCTTTTGATACGTAGGGTGTGAACCATTCAGCTGCTTGTGCTGACAGATGTTAAGGGAGTTTAAAAGATTCAACCACACTAAAATCAACAATTGCATATGCAGTAGAAGGGGTGCCATCTGTTATCTGCAAGGATTGACCGTCCACATCAAACACAAAATAAGCATTCAAGTCAGGTTGATCAGTTAAGTCCGCACGTGGTTTAGATACGACATCCAAAACAATAAACAGTCATGGGGTAACCCTTCCAACTCATTTGGTAATAAATTGGCTGGATTCAGTGTGTTGCAACAATGAATAGTAACATTGGCCAAAGTAAACAAGATGTTCTGAAGTGTTAACATACAAGCATTTGACAAATGAGTTGTGTGAGCCAACGTCAAAATTTGGTGTATCTTATGTAGTACAAAAACATCCAGTTTGTGCATTGCTACAAGATCAGAACTGGACAAGATGGCTCCAGCCACTGCCAATGATCACACACATGGAGGATGGCCTTCCCATGTGTGAACGACCATTCATTTAGTGCCAAATTATGGCCATGTGCAATGTCTTGTAACACCTGGGAAATTGTTGCAAAATCAATAATCCATGGTCAACAGTAATTAAGCATGCCAAGCCAAATGATAACCTGTCATTTTGTAGTGGGCTTTGGAGAATTGAGGATGCAAGCAAGCAATCCCATCAGAATCAATCTGCTGCCTTTCAGATGTTAGGACATGTCCCAGATATTTTAATTTAGGCTGGACCAACTGCAGTTTTGATTTAGAACATGTATGGCCATTTTATGGCCATGTATGGTTAGACTTTTTGATCAAAAGAAGTGGGCTATTCACTGGGCTAGCTTCATAAGGGACAGTTGCACCTCTTTCAATCACTGTCATACAATACGCGCTCCACTTCACAACAGAGGAGAGATGAAAAAAAAAAAAAGAAAGGCTTGCTTTGAGAAGGAAAAATGTTTCCACTTTGATCTATTTCCCCTCAATTATCTGCTTCAACCATGGGCCTAGCTCCTGCCACTGTTTTGCCACAGAGACATGAGGCACTACATCTTTTACTCAAAAGAGATATTTCTGTACTGAAATCAAGTAAATGTAAACATGGCATTCTACATTTACTACTTGATACAGTTATAAAACTTGAAACAAACTGGGTTTTCTTCTTTTTAGATAAGCTAGGATGTTAACATTTATAAAAGTGTGGTATTGGGTTTAAATGTTATCATTTTATTGTGGCAGATGTACACTGTGTTTTACAATCAAAAAAGTTTTAGTTTGGTTGTCTGTTTTTATTTCTGCAGCTGTGTTATTGTGCAGTGTGAATTGTTTGCCCAGCAGGGGCTCACACCCCTTCCCTTTTCCATCGCTTTGCTCGCCATCAGCCAAACACAGTCATAATACTTTACACTGTAAAGTCTAATCATGCATAATAACAGATTTCTGGCCATCAGATATTTAATACATTTATACTGATTGAAAATGTCTGATAAGTCAATTTCCATTTTGCCAGCGGAATGTGTGATATCCATCCATCCATCCATCTTCTATACCGCTTTATCCTTTTCAGGGTCACGGGGAACCTGGAGCCTATCCCAGCGAGCATTGGGCACAAGGCGGGGTACACCCTGGACAGGGTGCCAATATGTGTGATAAGAAAACCAAAGCAATTCTACCCTCCAGAGGATGTGTGGGTTCCTCTTTTTCTGAGACAGTTTCTTCAAATCTGGGTCTTTTCCTCTCATGTTTATTTTGAGTTTACCCTCTGTACTTATGAGTGCATGGCTAGAGTTCTTCTCCCTGTCTGGGGAGTATAAAATGCACAACTTAAGGGAACCAAATGTACAAATTAGACCAAAATACAAATGAGGTTCAATGCTGCCACCAGATTGAATGACACAATAATTTTATTGAAAGTATCTCAAACATGAATAATTGATATTGAAAAAATGCTTTCTGGCAGGGAACTCATAACTGTCCTGTTCCTAGTTCCCTAAGCTACCGTAGCCCTGTCAAATTTTGATTAAAGACCTTTTGCCTTTATGGTGGCATGGTAAATGTGCATTCTTAAATTTCAATGCATGCATGATTGAACAAAATTGTACCAAAAACTGACCACTGCCATCTCATTCCACTCCACCCCCCTTTGCTCCCCTCCATCTCTTTTTCAGGCATTATTTTGTAGCAAGTTCATACACAGTGAGTAACCCTGGTGAACAATTCTACATGTTCAGTGTCATAGCAGCGTGGCTCAGAACACTGTGTGGCCGGTCATTTGAAACACCACAGGAATATGATGACCCCAACGTGATTGTGTCAAACATCCTGACGGACCTTAGGGCACAGGTCAGTTACGACCACACAAGAACACATGACTGTGTGATTATATGTGTGTGAGACAGTGATAAAAAGAGAGAAACAGTCATTCTTAGATAGTGTACCCTCTTTATGACTTGAGTGTGTGGTTGTTGTAGGGTGGGCTGGTTGACTTCCCTCCATTTAAGCTGAAGTCTGGTTCTGGTGAACATGTGTGTTATGTCTTGGACCGCCTGGCAGAGGAAGCCCTTAGGTGTGGACAGTTTGTCTGGAAGAGGTAAAAGTAAAACACAATTAAAAAAGTGACCTACAAGAAGTTTAAGTTTAAAGAGGGCTCTTCAAATATTTCCTTCTTTTTCTCAGGCCTCTTTATCCATCAGAGGAATTGGAGGAGGAGTCTGTGATAGAGGATGATGCTGAGCTCACAATCAGCAAAATGGAGGAGTTGACTGTAAGGCACTAACACAAAGTTACACATACAGTCAGGTCCATAAATATTTGGACATTGACAGTTTTTTTTTTTTTTTTTTTGAAGCTGTCTACCACTGTATATTGGAATTGAAATTAAATAATGAATATGACTTCAAAATGCAGACTTTCATGCAAATCAGGTGAATGTGTAGGAATCATAGCACTATATCTATCCATTTTTGTACCGCTTGTCCTACTCAGGGTCGTAGGGACCCTGGAGGCTATCCCTGGGCACTTGGGGCACGAGGCGGGGGCACCCTGGGTAGGGTGGCAACCCATCGCAGGCCACAGTCGCACACAGACACACACTACAGACAGTTTGGAAATGGTAATCAGCCTACAACACGTTTTTACAAAACGTTTTAGTTTTTAATTCACCAAAAGTAAAATAAAACAACAAGAAAACGAATAATCTTATATTATCCGTGCTGAAATATTGCTAATAGCCAAACAGTAGCCTCTTTCACATAGCGTAATCATTTCAAGGGTCACCTGAATTTGCTGTCATGAAGCGAAGCCTACAGTCATGTAGCATGCGTTGTAGAGTGTGTCATGGCAAAATGAAAGCAGTTATCTTTAACAGCATTTTTTAAGAACACGAACAACGACAATGAGAAAAAGGAGCAAAATACTAAAAAGGCAAGAGTGTAAGAGAGTGAGTGGCAGCAGGTAACTGATGAAGCAGTTTAACGACTGTTCCCACGACTAGCAGTGATAATGCTAGCCTGATTATGGAAGGTTTTTAGAACCGCTTATGAGGCTAAACATGTCAACCTGCACATGGCTTTGAAAGTGAGATTGACTGCCATCAATTAAATGGAGTTAAAAGCCCACATACAGTCATTTGGGCTTTTAGGGAGTACAGGGACCCAAATACACAAAATGTTACAGAAGGACTGAGGCAGTTGTTGGCTACTGTAAGTACCCCAGCAATCTCAAGTGGAGTGTGAGCAGGGTTTCTCCAAAATGAATCTCATTTGTAGCTCGCAGCACGCATCCCTTTTCATCTCCACCATCTCGTCTCTGATGTTTTTGAACATCGTGGGCCCACAACTTGTAAGGTTCAATCCTGAGCAATTTGTATGCTCATGTATACATAAGGGACACAGAGAAGAGGAGGAGGACACTCACATGACAGCTTTGTGGAATATTTTGTGTTATGCAAGATGTTTTTTTAATTCATTATGTTGTGCAGTTACTGTTAGTTTATTGTAAGTTGGCCTACTGTATGAAATGTAGCTTTGTTTTCAAAGTGCTTTGGCCAGCTTTGTTTTCGAAGTGGTTTGTTTTCGAAGTGCTTTGTGTTGTAGCTGAAGTGACAGCACAAGAGTTGATAAAATGTGCAATCCATAAATGTTTCCCTTTGTACTGAATACTCCCTGCTATAAACTGAGGTATGTGGCAGCTGAGGAGTGGTCGACCGTCAGCTGTGAACAGAGAGGAGGCGGGTCAAACTGGCAGGTAACGCTTGATGATTTTGACCTGTGTTTTATTACCGCCAGTCTACTTATAGGGGGGGGCAATAGAGAGAGAGAGTTATAGCCGGCAGAACTCGTGAGATGCGTGCACACACATACAAACACCTCAAGAACCATGTAGCTCTGCCTACTTAGATCTTTTGCTAATTCACATATTCTGCAATACCTACTTTTGCAAACTAGTCGTAGGGTTTTTGGCCCATCTTCACAAATTTGATGTGAAACTACTCAGCAGAATGTGAAACTCAGGAATTCAAAAACATGTTGGCATTTGTAAACAATATGTCTGCCACTTGTCAATCAATACTAATGAGGGGATCCTTATTTAATCAAATAGCTGTAACTCATGTGTACTTGCATAGAGTCAGACAAAACTTTAAAGGCATATACCAGGGGAGATTCTGGTCTAAAAAAGCAGAGCGACGTACACGGCGGAGCAGGGAAGCAGAGCGACGTCCTCGGCGGAGCAGGGAAGCCGAGCGACGTCCTCGGCGGAGCAGGGAAGCAGAGCGACGTCGTACGCAGAACAGGGAAGCAGAGCGACATTCACAGCAGAGCAGGAAAGCAGAGTGACGTCCTCGGCGGTGCATTAAGGCATAGTGACATCCTCGGCGGAACATGAAAGCAGAGCGACGTCCACGGCTGAACAGGAAGGCAGAGCAACATCCTCGGTGGAGCAGGGAAACAGAGCGATTTACCCAGCAGTGCAGGGAAACAGAGCGATGTACGCAGCAGTGCAGGGAAACAGAGGGACGTCTGCAGTGGAACAGGAAAGCAGAGGTTTCCAGCAGAACAGGATAGTGGAGTGATGTCCTTGGCTGGGCAGGAAAACAGAGTGACGTCCTCGGCTGAGCAGGAAAGCAGAGTGACGTCCTCAGCTGAGCAGCAGAGCAGAGCGACGTACTCAGCGGAGCCTGCAAGCTGAACTTGGCTGGTCATGTCGGCAGACTGGGACGTGAGCAGAGTTTGGTTGTCCGTGTCAACAGACACTTGGTTGTGCATGTCAGCAGATGTGGACATAAGCAGAGCTTGGTTATCCCCGTCAGCTGACTTGGACATGAGCATAACTTGGTTGGTTAGGTCATCAGACGTAGACATGAGCAGAGCTTGGTTGTTTGTTTCAGCAAATACAGGCGTGAGCATAACTTGGTGGGTCAGGTTATCAGATGGGAACATGAGCAGAGCTTGGTTGTTTGTTTCAACAGACACTTGGTTGTGCATGTCAGCAGATGTGGACGTGAGCAGAGCTTGGTTGTCCGTGTAAACAGACTTGGACATGAGCAGAACTTGGCTGTCCTTGTCGGCAGACTCGGGCGTGAGCAGAACTTTGCTGTCCTTGTCGGCAGACTTGGGCATGAGCAGAACTCGGCTGTCACTGTCGGCGGACTCGGGCGTGAGCAGAAGTTGGCTGTCCGTGTCGGCGGACTCGGGCTTGAGCAGAACTTGGCCTGCCATGTCGGCCGACTTGGACATGAGCAGGGCTTGGTTGTCCCTGTTGGCAGACTCGGGCTTGAGCAGAACGTGGTCGGCCGTGTCGGTAGACTCGGGCTTGAGCAGAACGTGGTCGGCCATGTCGGTGGACTCGGGCTTGAGCAGAACTTGGTCGGTCATGTCGGCTGAATTGGACGTGAGCAGGGCTTGGTCGGTCATGTCGGCTGACTTGGACGTGAGCAGGGCTTGGTCGGTCATGTCGGCTAACATGGACATGAGCAGGGCTTGGTCGGTCATGTCGGTTGACTTTGACGGGAGCAGGGCTTGGTTGTCTGTGTTAACAGACAGTTGGGACAGTAACTGGGCTTTACAGTGGATCTGTGGAGCTGAGACCCCCTCCTGAACCTCAGGCTGGAGCTCTGGTGTTGGAGCCGCCATGTGGACCTCTAACTGGAGCACGGCAGGTGAGCCCACCACGTGGGTCTCAGGTTCAAGCTCTGAGGTTGCCAGGTTAACTTCTGGCTGTAGTGTCATAGGGGCTTTTCTGTGTAGACGCTTGTGCTGACACCAGCTGCTCTGGAAGCACTCCTTAGAGCAGAAAAATGCTTCCTGGAGACCCAGCTTCTTGCAGGTGGGACACTGGAATTGAGTCTCTTTCCCGCAGTCCTCAGTCATACATCTCGGAGAAACCTTCCCTGCGTTGGACGGAACCTGAAGCGAATCGGTGGAGACTGCCCTGTCAATCCCCTCATAATAGAGGTTGAATGGCAGGTCAGCCTGGGGCTGTCCATTGACTCTCCACCCCAGTAAATCCAGACCAAGAAGCTGTCCTGGCTGTGTGAACTCCTCCATAAAAAGTTCCGAAAACTGAGAGACATCATGGTGGGCAGAGGACCCAGTACTCACCAGCTGCTCTGCCCAGTCATGGGCCGGACCGCAAAACCTGGACACCAAGAACCCAATCCACTGTCTCTTAGTAGGCTTGGGATACGCCAGGCTGCAGAAATATTCCTGGCAACTGAAAAGGAACTCCAGCGGGTAGCTCCCCAATCCCACTGTCTCCGGCAGAAGTTCGACGGCGTACCGTTGAGGGAACTGCACAGACGAAAAATGCGGCCAGTAATCCGAGCGTTCCCCGATGAGGTACTGTCCTGCTACTTCTCTGGTTTCTTTAGCGTGATGTCTCTCTCGTCCTCATGCTGCATCCATGGTAAGGCTGAATATTCTGTCACGTATTGTGACGTAACGGAGATAACAGATGCAAGTGCAGTATGAACAGTTTTATTTAAGAGAGGCACAGACAGGTAAATCCAAAACGTGCCCCAAAAACGTAATCC
>NC_030435.2:9157726-9182726 GCF_001660625.3 Ictalurus punctatus
ACAGTCAACAGAGGTGGCTAATGCTACCTGAACAACAAGCTTTTGTCAAAAGCAAGAGTTGTGCTCTTTCACCTTTACTCAGTAAATGTAACTGTCACTTTGATGTGCACAATAACATTTTTATCATTCTGTAATGCTGAGAAGACAATAACGGCAGCAGATAATTACAACCTCGGAGTTGCGTTTACTTGGGTTGTATTCTAAACTGCATACTGTTCTGCTAAATAGTGAATATCAGCACATTAATAGTGTCATTATAATTTAAGCATACTACAGTACATACCCTTGAACGCTACTTCAGAGTGTTGCCTTTTGCAACTGTCAGATTAACCTCCAGAAGGGCACAGTACCACCCTTATTACAACATGTTCCACTAGTACCAAAAGCATTCCCTACCAATTGCCAAATCATTTGTGTGTGTGTGTGTGTGTGTGTGTGTGTGTGTGTGTGTGTGTGTGTGTGTGTGTGTGTGTTTGTGTTTAGGCCAAGGAGCTGTATCAGTGGGGCAGTGGAGGAGTGACTTAAAAGAACCAGAACTATGGCAGAGGTGATACGACCACTACAGATGCTTTCACCTCACAGAGAAGCTTCATGTGACTCACAGGCTCCAAACACTTTCCTGCATATTTGAGTGTTTTCCTTGCTCTATCACAACCACTTCAACTCCATAAGGGCTGATTTATCCGATTATTTTAATCAGATGTGTAAGAGCAGAGAAAACACTACAATGTGCATGACGGCTAGTATGCCAGGACCAGGGTTGGGAACCTGTGATATATCATTAAATACATTCGGAGTTCACAAAAACCCATATATAATATACATGACATGCACACACAAATATTCATATCTCATGTTTTCATAGTATCTAATGAAACTTTTGCTACATTATGTACAGATCAGTGAGGAGCTTGAGAAAATCAAACAGGAAATAGATGAGAAGGGTAGCAGCATGTCAGATGGAGGTGAAACAACACACATACGTCCAATGATTGTACAATTTACTGCTAACATTTGTTAATTTTCCGGGTATAAAATAATGTTTGTTTTATAGCTCCAGTAGTAAAGATCCGGCAGAGTCTGACCAAGTTAAAGCAGGAGATCCAGGAGATGGATGTGTGACAAAATGACCAGAGACATGCATGCCACACACATCACAGAGACTACTACACAAACCTACTCATAGCCATACACTATACAGTTGCAATCATGACCTGTTTTCTATGTCTTATTTTATTGAATAATGATAACCATTTCTGAATATTACTGGAATCTTATTTGTTGAACACATAAATCCCTACACATTACTCGCGTGTGTCACGATTCCTCCCTGAAGCAGCGTGCTCTAAGCGCGAATGCGCGAGCACCTGCTTTTCCGTTGTTGACTGTAATGACTTACGTAATGACTTACGTACTTACTGTAATGGATTACGTTTTGGATCACGTTTTGGATTTGTCTGCCTATCTCTCTTTCTAATAAACAACTGTTCATCCTGCACTTGCATCCATCCTATCTCTGCTCCGTCACGATTTGTGACAGCGTGTGGTTATCTCAGTACAGTTCAATACTTTTGTATCTGTTTCTCCATCTGGGTGGAGGATTGTGACTGCGTGTCAGCAGTTTCCTCAGAATCTCCCAGCTTTAATGTGTCCAGATCCTTAGCTGATCTGTTAAAGTGTGTTTGTTGCCGTTGGTGGTTGTCTTTCAGTTCTCTCCAGGAATTTTGAACTTTTAGCTGCAGGAGCTTGGTTTTGGTGGGTAATAGTGTCTTACACAGTAGGCGAAAAACAGTACGCCAGTGGGGTAATCCGAATTCTCAGTAGGCGAGAAATACCTGGATAGCGTACTGCTTCTGGAGAGATTTTACAGTGTGCAACCAATGGACACTACGTGAGTCAAAAATATTTTTGTTTTATCTTTATTTTTGCTCCGACTCTCTCTCTTCAGATGATGAAGAAGGTGAAGACTATGATGAAGAACTCTCAGAAGGGGATGAACAAGCAAGGAAGGAAGGGTGAATCAGACAGACACGTATTCGACTTGAAACCTAAACACCTGCTTGCAGGAATGAGAAAATTGGGCAGCACCATCTGTCGATAAAAACATTATTCATTTTACCTGTACTTGTGTTTTGTGCACACGTGCATTTATAAATATAATAATAAACACATTTCACTGATATTCAGGTTTATTTACATATCCAGCCTCAAATATGCAAGGATCATGATGTTCTCCGCAAAATACTTAAGTGAACATGTTGCTGGACATTTGTTCAGTTGTATGTGGATGGGAGTGAAATAAAACTGTATGAGCTGAAGTAATTTAATTGTGGTTTATATGTCTAAATGAATGCTTTAGCCACTTACTGTGTTTAGAATTGTGTTTAGTCTAAAATGTCATAACGGCAAAAATTTGAGGGCATCATTTAAAATTACCCAATTAAAGACCAGCATATGTATTGTGATTGATCCAGTCCAAGGATGCTGTTTTTACTGTTAGTTTATTGAGAAGCTATTTTGAAAGACTAGATTTGCATAATTTGTACTTGCATTTTACTCTTTTAAGGATACTTTAATGACATGATGAAAATATTCTATAGTATTCTGGGCATTTGGATTAATTTGTGGAAAATTTGAGGTTAGGTTATCTAAAGACTAATCCTTTTCCGAATGAGGTAAACAACTGCCCCATTCGATAAAGAGACTCAACTAAAACACTTTTTTAAAATTCTATAACCTTACAATATAAATCTAAATTAATAAACTGCTCCAGGATGTCTCTCTGGTTTATTTTTTACTACATGTGTGCAAAGCATTGTTTACATGTTAGTTTGTGTATGTTGTGCGTAGCCGGAGGATTAAAAGTAATATCTGCTAGAGGGCAGGTCAGAGCCGAGACATCCCCGTCTGTTGGGTTTCCATGTTAATCTGTAAAATGTTCCTGGGAAGTACAGCCAGGTTCATAAATATTTGGACATTGACAGTTATTTTAGCTATCTACCTCAGTATATTGGGAATGAAATGAAATAATGAATCTGAGATCAACGTGCAGATTTTACAGCAATTTTTGTGGGTGTTTAAACCCTGCACAGTGGATAAGGTTAGCCCCTTTTAGTATGTTTGCCTTGCACCTATGGGATTGGGAGTTCGACTCCAGCCTCAGCCCTGTGTGCTCAGAGTTTGTTCTTCTTATGCTTTGGGGGTTTTCTTCAGGTCCTCTGGTTTCCTCCCCCAGTCCAAAGACATGCATTGTAGGTTGATTATCTCTAAATTGTCCGTGGCGTGTGAAAGCGTGTGTGATAGTGGCTGCTCACCATTTTTGTGGCCAGGTGTGTTATTCAGTAATTATTCCAATAAATATATATATAGTCTAGAGTTGATTTCAAGTGTGGCATTTGCAGTTGGAATCTGTTACTGTTAAGTCAATATACAATCCAAAGATCTGTCACCGCCAGTGAAGCAAGTTATCCAATACCCATCAGAGAGAAAGCAAAAAACATTAGGTGTGGCCAAATCAATTATTTGTGTGGCAAAAGACATTTAGCTCCGGCATCGGTCTTCCATTATTTATCACTTCCAGTTTTGATTGAAAATCCAGTTTTGAGAAATGTTTAGCTTATATATATAATCTTCCATTTTTGCAATCAGGGCAAAAAATAAACGGACTGATGCGGTGCACTTGACTTTCTCTACTTGACTTTTTTAGCTAGCATATTACCCACAGTGCTATTTGTCTGTAATACATGAAGAAGAACAATAGCAAAACAAGCCTGTATGCTCAAACATGCCCCCTTCAGTGAGGCAGAGGCACTCCGCTCCTGCTTTTTCACTGCGGCATTATATCAGATCAGCAAGACTAATATGTTATACACATACGTGAAATACATGACCAAGACTATGGAATGTGAGGACATATAATAAAAGTGTGTACAAACATTACATTGGTGACATATAGAGAGACTTCAATTGCACGTGCTCAAGCTGAGCAAAAAAAAAAAATGAGTAGCTCAACCCAGTTTGTGAGGGATTGTGCAATCCTAGAGGAGGCTCAGCTCTTCGCAGCCTCCCTTTGCGTTTTCCCCCCGTATTTGAACAGGAAAATACACAAATTCAGAGATATTGACTATAAAAATCATTGGAATGATTGGAATCATACAATAATTACATTTCTATCACAGATCAGTGGACAAATATTATTATTTATTTTTATAGTTATATAAAATATAGTTATTTATTTTTAATCATTATTTGTTTTTTACATTTCATGATGACACAGGGGAGGACTGCACATCACTGCCAAGGAAGAGGTCAAAGCGTCAGGATAGAAAATGTCTTGGTTATGCATGTAACCCTGTTCCCTGAGAATGGAACGAGACGTTGCATTTAGCATAACACTATGGGGAGCGCCTCTCGTGTGTGACTGGCATCTGAACTTTGTGTTTAATCATGCCTATTTATAGGCCTTCCATGATCAGGTGATGTGGCAATTAAGCACGTCGCGTGATATAAATATGGCATCTGTGAACCGTGCCATCAGCCTCTATTATCTGAAGCGAAGACGCAATTCACAGGCCTGCCCTGGTATGACAAAACTACGCAACGTCTCGTTCCCTTTTCAGGGAACAGGGTTACATGCGTAACCCAGACATTCCCTTTCAAAGTGAACTTCGACGTTGCATTTAGCATAACACTATGGGAACAAGAATACCCACTCCGTCATACCGATCGTATGGCCTGTTCAAAAAGACCCAAGCCCGAGGGTCACTGCAAGACACTCGAGCCCGGGGTGGAATGAATATCCATTCTGTAATAACGAATGAATGTGTGTGGCGTAGACCACCCTGCAGCAGCAAACACATCCTGTAAGGATATCCCTTTGGACAAAGGGGAATGGAGGAGGGCAGAAAGCCTGTAACACCACAGGGTGGGCAGCCGATGTAGGCACTTTAGGAATATAATCTGGCATAGGATACAGGAAGGCCTTGTCTAATCAAGGTTCAAAGTCAAGGCAGGAATGGGCAACAGAGATAGCTTGTAGATCTCCTACTCGCTTGAGAGATGTCAGTGCCAGCAGAAGAGCTACCTTTAGAGTCTGAAGCTTCTCAGAGGCTGACCCTAAGGGCTCAAATGGGGTTCCTGAAAGACCTTCCAGGACCACAGAAAGGTCCCAGGAAGGTATGGGCAGCCTGCAGATGGGCCTCAGCCGCCTGACACCATGCATGAACCTCGAAGTTAGAGATTGCCCCAGAGAGGCTCCATCAACAGGGGCATGGCTGGCCAAAATGGCGACCACGTAAACCCTGATTGTAGAAGGAGCCCACCCCACTGAGAAACGTTCTTGTAAGAACTCCAGGACTGTAGCTATTGTGCAGTTCACTGGGTCTAGCTGACGTTCCTCACACCACAAGACAAAAAGCTGCCACTTGAGTGCATACAATTCCCTTGTGGATGTTGCTCTGGCATTTAACATGGTCTCTACAATCTCAGTTGTGAAACCAGAATCTTTGAGCTGGTGCCCCTCAGGGGCCAGACAAACAGTTTCCATAGTACTGGCCGAAGGTAATAAATCAGCCCTCCAGCTTGAGACAGTAGATCCACTCTAAAGGCTCAAATGGGGCACCTGACAGACCTTCCAGGACCACAGAAAGGTCCCAGGAAAGTATGCGCGGCCTGCAGATGGGCCTCAGCCGCCTGACACCATGCATAAACCTCGAAGTCAGAGGATGTTGCCCCACAGAGGCTCCATCAACAGGGGCGTGGCTGGCCATAATGGAGGCCACGTAAACCCTGATCGTAGAAGGAGCCCACCCCGCTGAGAAATGTTCTTGTAAGAACTCTAGAACTGTAGCTATTGCGCAGTTCACTGGGTCTACAGTGGATCCCTGCAGATGGGAATCTCCCAAGGAGTGCCATCTAGCAGGGATATTATCTCTGAGAACCATATTCGAGCTGGCCAATAAGGTGCTACTAGCAGCAGACATAGGCTGCCTTGGCGAACTCTCGCTAGAACTTGTGGGAGCAGAGCGATGGGGGGGAAAGCGTACAGATGTGACCTGTGCCACATGTGCACCATGGCGTCCAGCCCTAATTGTGTGGGAAGAGTGAGGGCGAACCACAGCGGGCTGTGTTGTCTCCCTGGTAGCGAACACATGCAGTCCCGCTTGCCTCAACAGGATGCCTGCCCCCATATTCCCAGAATGTACATTGCACTCACTGACAAAGTTTCCTTCTGCCCAGAGAAGAATTAGTTGCGCCTGCCTGAACAGGGGGCATGGACATAATCCTCCCTGGTGGTCAATATATGAGACCACCGGTGTGTTGTCTGTAAACACATGGTGACCTCTCAATTGAGGAAGAAGGAATTTCAGTGTTAGAAATATGGCCCACATTTCTAGGCAGTTTATATGCCGCTCCAGATGAGGGCCACACCAGAGACCATGAGCTGGACAGCTGTCTAAGACCGCGCTCCAGCCCGTGAGGGAGGTGTCTGTCATTACCGTCTCGCGCTAACGAGACACCCCTAGAGTGTGACTCAAAGCTAGAAACTGGGGACACTCAAATTCTCAGAGCATGTTGCGTGACACTCATTATTCTCAGAGGTTTTGTCCTTGGACGAAACCCCCAACTTCTCAGCCACCACTGAACGGTCTCCTGTGCAATAGGCCCATAAGCGCCAATAGTCTCCCAAGATCCAGCTTTACCTTGTTCAGTGTTGATAGGATTGACCCTATGCATTGGGGATAGAAACGCCCTCATCGTAGGAGAATCCTTATAACCCCTAGAAAAGTTGTCCACTTCTCTGGGGAAAGTATCCTTTTCTGAGGTTCAACCTGAGCCCCATGCTCTTCAAGCTCTCACAATCCCTGGATTGTGCTAGAAATAACCAGCCATCCAGGTAGTTTAAAACACGGATGCCCTGGATTCACAATGGAGCCAGAGTGACATCCATGCACATTGTGAAGGTGCGAGGGGATAAAGCTAGCGATATTTCTATGTGGGAATATGCACCATTTAGATCTATCATCACAAACCAGTCCTCAAACTGAATCTGTGGAACGATATGTTTGGGCGTCAGCATCTTGAACCTGTATGTCCGAAGAGTACAATTCAGATGATGCAGATCTAAAATTGACCACATACTCCTGTACTTTGCGGACCAGGAAATAACGGCTGTAAAAACCTCCCTCCCTCAGGGAACGGGGTACATGTTCTATGGCCCCTTTGTCCAAGAGGGATCTTACTTCCTGCGCTAACATCGGGCTCTGGTCTATGCTGACTACTATGATGAGCACACCTCTGAACCAGAGTGGTCGAGCTATAAACTGGACCCGGTAACCCTTTTCTACGGTAGATAGAACCCATGGAGTCAGATTTGGCAGTAGTTTCCACGCTACCAGATGGTCTTTTAGTGAGGTTAATGTTACGTCAGGACACGTATTGTGTATGTGTGTGCTCGCTCTCTGTCTCTCTCTCTCTCTCCCTCCCCCGTTTCGCTCTTACAGGTTGCTCTGCCCTAATTCAGCGTGCTGACGTGCTGTACCTGGATTGGAGAGGAGAAGATTGTACGTCATTTAAAAAGGAGGAAAAACGACATGTCAGGAGGAATGAGGATGTATGGTGTGTCTGTGATTGCGTGCGTACGATTGAGTAGCGAATGTTTTTTCTGGTGTTTGAGTAAAATCGCTTGCTTGTTATATTGTATACGAGTGAAAGAAGTGAGTGGTAGGATATTGTGTTGTCCCATTCCCCTGTTTTGTCTTGTGTTGTGGCTACATGAACGCCTCTATTGTAAATATATCTTCTGTTGTAAATATTTCTTCTCTAACTATCATGAAAGCTGTAGTTGTTGGGTGCTGTTTATTTTTGTGTGTATCTTTTGTTTTCTGTTTTTGCCTCAGTTAGAGAGTCAGGTTAGACTCTGTATTTTCTTTTGAAATACTTTTTTTCTGTTAGGTTATTTAAATTGATTCGGGGCAAGATAGTAACTGTTCTGTTTATTATTTTGGCCTTGCCCAGCCCTGAAGACATTTGCTTTCGGAGTGATTGTTTGTTTTGGATTTTTTCTTTCTTTCTTGTAATCAATAAATTTGTAAGATATCAAATATTTGAAAGACGTATGTTACCTCATTATTGTTTTTGTTTATTCTTTCTTTTATGTTACACCTCGACCCTAGACCGGGGTTGTAACATAAATTGGGGACTCATCCGACCCTGTAAAGTCATCTGTGAAACCCTTCTTGTGGCTGTACGTAGGGTAAGTTATTTCACTACACTTTGCTTGCTCTATTTTCCTTGTGGTGTGGGTAAAAAAGGGTAGGATTAGAGGAGTAATATGGAGTTTTATTTATTCTCCTTTACACTATCTCCAAGCACGGAGCAGTTTGAACGTTGTCACAGAGATGATTTATTTAAAATAGCAGAATTTTTTCAAATTAAGGTACCTGCTCAATTACCTGCAAGTCCCATTCCTGTCTCTTCCAGTCCTGTTGTTCCACAGGCAGTAAACTTGCCAGTATTTGATGTCAGTAAGCACATTAATTTGGTACCTGTATTTAGAGAAGCAGAGGTAGATAGCTATTTTACAGCTCTTGAACGTATGGCAGCTACATTGTAGTGGCCAAAAGAGATGTGGGCTCTTCTGTTGCAATGTAAGTTCGTTGGCAAAGCACAGGAAGTTTGTTCTTCGTTGCCGGTGGAGCAGAGCCTGATTTATGATGTGGTGAAGCAGGCTATTCTCCGTGCTTATGAGTTAGTACCTGAAGCATATGGACAGAAATTCAGGGCCCACAGGAAATCAGACAAACAAACTTTTGTGGAATTTGCCAGAGAGAAACAAACTCTCTTTGATAAATGGTGTGCTTCTAATAAGACAACAACTCTTGAATCTTTGAAAGAGCTTGTGTTATTAGAAGATTTTAAGAACTGTGTTCCAGAAAATCTAGTCATTCATTTAAATGAGCAAAAAGTGATGTCTCTTTCTGCAGCCACTGTACTAGCGGACGAATTTATATTAACAAATAGGACTGTTTTTTATCCAGTGATGAGAACTGATAAGTCTACTGTCCATGGGGTTGACAGGCAGGGAAAAGGATGGACTGCTGATGCCAAGTCCGGACGGGGAAATGACTATGGAGTCCTAGAGCTGCTCAAAACCGCTCAGTACATGGTAGAGTGTGTTTTTACTGTCTTGAAGCAGGTCACCTTATTGATGATTGTGAAGTCTGGAAAAAGAAAAACTGTTTAGTTAAGCCTAAAAGTGTGGATTTTGTGCAAACTGTTGGAAATGAATTGATGCTTTCCTCATGCTCATGTCTCTCATGCTCTGTAATGTACTACATTTACCTTCTGACTCGTACACGGGCTCTGAGGTAGTTTTGCGAGGCATAGGTTTAGGGCAGGGGTGTCCAAACTATGGCCCGCGGCCAGTTTTTATTGGCCCGCGGCAAATTCTGAAAATATAATTGAATATGGCCCACACAAGAAGCTTGAGCTCGACTCTGTTGCACTTCTCAGTTTCAACACTAGATGGAGCCAGCCACGGAAACGGTGCTTCTCAACCGTTACCGCTACTAAACAAAATTAAGCAAAGAAAAACTTTTACCGCGAGTCACCATAAATGGCAGCACCCAAAAAAACGAAAAATACCAAGTGAGTGTAGAAGATTTCAAACACGGTGGGAAAATGAATATTTTTTCAAAGAAATCAATGGAAAGTGTGTCTGTTTGATTTGCAATGAAGATGTCGCTGTGATGAAAGACTATAATGTCCGTCGGCACTATGAAACCAAACATCAGAGCTACACATCGTACACCGGTGCCGAACGAACACAGAAAGTCAAGCAAATGGCAGCTAGCCTGCAAGCTCAACAACAGTTTCGTGCTAGCAAAATACAGGAAAACGGCACAACAGCAAGCTATGAAGTCGCTAAACTTATTGCCCAGCATGGCAAACCGTTCTCAGACGGGGGTTTCATAAAGTAGTGCCTCATCAAAGTCACAGAAATAATGTGCCCGGAGAAACTGCAGGATTTCAACAACGTGAGCTTATCCAGAAATACAGTGGTGCGAAGAATCGAGGACTTGTCAGCTAACTTGAAACTTCAGCTGAGAGACAAAGCTTGTGCTTTTGATTTTTACTCGATAGCATGCGATGAAAGCACAGATGCTACAGACACTGCGCAGCTGTTGATTTTTTTGCTGGGAGTAGATGATAATTTTTGCTGTACTGAGGAGCTGCTTGATATGATAAGTATAAAAGGCACAATGACGGGTAGAGATATTTTTGAAGCTGTGTCAGAGGCAGTTGAAAAGATGGGGCTTAAATGGGACAAGCTCTGTGGAGTAACAATGGATGGAGCTCCGGCAATGACGGGCGATCGTAAAGGAATGGCATCGATGGTGTGCGCCAGGGTAAAAGAGAGCGGAGGTGAGGCTTTTAGGATGCACTGTATAATCCACCAAGAAGCACTGTGTGCCAAGACTGTCCAGCTGGGCGATGTGATGAACACTGTTGTAAAAACTGTCAACATAATTCGAGCTAGAGGATTGTACCACAGAGAATTTCAAGCTTTCCTTTCTGAAGTGGATGCTGAATACGGGGATGTACTCTACCACTCTGAGGTGTGCTGGCTGAGCCGCGTCTATGTGTTGCAGCGGTTTTATTCGATGAGATCAGAAATCGTTCAGTTTATGAAAGAAAAGGGCCGACCTCTTCATGAACTGAGTGACCCTCTGTGGCTAGCCGACCTGGCATTTTTAGTTGATCTTACTCATCATCTGAATACACTGAACAAGAACCTACAAGGCAAAGAACAGCTGGTGCCACACCTGTATGCGCACATGAAAGCCTTCTGTGTAAAGCTCTGCGTGTTTGAGACGCAACTACGAAGCTTTAATGCTGCACACTTCCCTGCGCTGTCTGAAATCAAGTCTGCTTTTCCAAAGGCCGACCTTTCTGCTAAAAAGGAGAAATATGTGTCTGTGATTGCATCTCTCGTGACAGAATTCAACCAGCGTTTCCAAGATTTTTCTGTCATTGAAAAACAAATCAAGCTGTTCTCGACTGCCTTCCTGGTGGATGCAGAAGAAGTGGAAGAGAGTCTGCAGTTAGAACTGATTGAAATGCAATGCGATGATTCTCTGAAGAGTCAACATCAGCTTCTCTCCCTCTTTGACTTCTATCAGAGTTTGGATAGTACCAAGTTTCCTCTGATGAGACCCCACGCAAAAAGAATGATGAGCCTGTTCGGCTCAACATACATCTGTGAACAAGCATTTTCTCTGTTAAATCAGAACAAAAGCAGATTGAGAACCAGAATGGCTAGCCATCTCTGTGAAGTCCTTCGTGTCTCAACCACCAAACTTTCTCCTGACATTTCAGCCATCCTTCAATCCAAAGGACAGCATCACTGCTCCCACTGAGTGCAATGTTCTTCACATTATAGGTGAGTTAGAAATAGACACACTGTTACGACCCCCTGTGCCACCTACAGGCCTGTTCGTTCCAGTGCACGGGCAGTGCAGTTCCAGTTATTAACCGTACTCTTTGCAAACACACACAACTGACATTGTATTTAATTCATGCCACACTTTTTACTTTAATAATAAACAGTTCTTCATTCATTTTAAATTTTAAACCCTAAACTGTTTGTTCGTATTCATGTGTCAATATTTCACCTCTAGTGTGTGGCCCGGCCCTTTGTTTATTTTTCTGTATTTGGCCCTCACTAAAAAAAGTTTGGATACCCCTGGTTTAGGGTCTGTAAAAGTACCTCTACACAAAATTTACCTCAAAACACACCTGAAAACGGGAGATGTTATGGTTGGGCTTTGTTCTCAACTTCCTGTGGAAGGGGTTGAAGTTATATTGGGAAATGACTTAGCTGGTGGTAAAGTTTTTCCCCAACCAATTGTTGTAAGTAACCCTATTACTGATGAGAAAACTGATGTGTCTGTTCAATTTCCCTCAGTATTTCCTACCTGTGTGGTGATGCGAGCTCAAGCTCGCAAATTTCATGATGTTGTTGATCTTGCTGATACTTTCCTACAGTCTTCTAATGCTGAAGGTATGACTGGAAAATTGTGTGTGGAAACAAATGCTTCTCCGTTTCAAGTTACTATACTGGAGATAGATAATGTTCAGTTAAAAATTGGGAATTAACAGTTATGTGCTGCACAGAAAGCTGATCCTTCATTGAGTATGTGTATTGCAGCATCTACAAACAATACAAACAACCTTAATGATAAAGTCACTTACTTTTAGGAGAACAATGTTTTGATGCGTAAGTGGGAGAATGGCAATAGTGTTTGCCAAATTGTTGTTCCCACAGGTTACCGCCTCCTCATAGTAAGTCTTGCTCATGACCATGTTCTTTCTGGCCATTTGGGGATCAGGAAAACTTATGATAGAGTTTTGAGGTATTTCTTCTGGCCTGGTCTAAAGTCAGATGTTGCTACCTATTGTCGGTCATGCCATTTCTGCCAACTGACTGGTAAGCCAAACCAAACCATACCTCCCACTCCATTACATCCCATCCCAGTCATGAGTGAACCATTTGAACCTATCATCATTGATTGCATTGTACCATTGCCAAAGTCTAAGTCGGGTCACTAGTATATACTTACCGTAATGTGTACTGCTACACGATACCCAGAGGCTACTCCGATGATAGGGATTAAAGCTAAAGGTATAGTGAAAGAGCTGATAAAATTCTGTTCTACTTTTGGGTTGCCAAGAATTATCCAAACGGATCAAGGTTAAAATTTCACATCCACACTGTTCTCGCAAGTTCTGCGTGAGTTAGCAATTAAGCACCAATTATCAAACACTTATCATCCTGAGTCACAAGGCGCACTAGAACGTTTCTACCAAACATTCAAATCTATGCTACGTGTATTCTGTGTGGAAAAGACTGAGATGATGGTTTGCCAATGTTAATGTTTGCTGCTCACGAGACAGTACAGGAATCACTGGGGTTTAGTCCGGCTGAATTAGTTTTTGGTCACACAGTATGGGGACCCTTAAGACTGTTACGGGAACAATTATTGAATGAGACCTCTGCACTGGTGTCAGTGCTTGAATAAGTGGAATACGTGAACACTTGCATAAAGTGTGTGGAATGGCAAAGACGAATTTGACAGGAAAACAAAAGCGAATGAAGCAATGATTTGACAGACGTAGTGTTACTCGGAATTTCCAAGTAGGAGACTCAGTTTTGGTGCTGCTTCCCCTTCCTGGTTCAACATTGCAGGCAAGGTTTTCTGGACCCTACATGATAGAACAGAAGTTGAGTAGTACAGACTATGTTCTTCGTACCCCAGACCGCATAAAAAAACCTGTGTATGTCACATCAATATGCATAAAAAATATGTGAAGAGAGCGGATAGTGCTAAAGCAGAGTCTCTGCCTGTTGCCATTGTAGCACAACAGTCCGCTGCTGTGGACAGTGAGGATAACAAGTGGGTTGGCAGTCATAGTGAGACTGGACTACCCAAGCTCTCTAACTCAGAAATATTACAAAATATTAGCGAACAGTTTAATTATCTTTCTCATTCTCATCGAAGAGATATTGTGTGGTTGATAAAATGTTTTACTTCTCTCTTCTCACCTGAAGCCTATCCCAGGGAGCATCGGGCACAAGGTGGGGTACACCCTGGACAGGGTGCCAATCCATCGCAGGGCACAATCACATACATACTCACACACCCATTCATACACTACGGACACTTTAGACACACCAATCAGACACACACAACCATGCATGTCTTTGGAAACTCCGCACATACATGGCTCCGGCGGGACTCAAAACCCTGACGTGTGAGGCGAATGTGTTAGCCACTAAGCCACCGTGCACCCTAGAGCAAAGAGTGTTAAAGCTTTTCTTCAGGAAAGGCATATCAACTCAGTGCTATGGCCAGCAAACAGTCTAAATCTGATTCAAAATTTATTGTGGAAAATTTTTAAAATATTTGTCCATGACAAGGCTCCATCCTGCAAAGCTGATCTGTTAACCGCTATTTGAGAAAGTTGGAACCTGCTTGATGTAGAATATTGTTTTTCATTAGTGAAGTCCGTGCCCCAAAGAATTCAGACTGTCATAAAAGCCAAAGGAGGGGCAACAATGCACTGATTTACTTGTTGATGATTCCATAATTGTTTATATGCCATTAATTAAAACAATTTAATTTAATTTGTTTGGCGTATGTTTCAAGAAGCCAGAATGTTCAGCCTAAACTATATTTGGGTCATATCTGTTATTTGTTTATTTGCTACAAAGTAAAAAAGCTGTGCAAGCAAGTGTGGTGATTCCATAATTTTTGCCAGGGGTTGTACTTTGAAAGCAGCCCAAGGTTATTGCAATGGCCAAGTCATCACATGAACTGAATCCAGTTGAGCATGCATTTCACTTGCTGAAAGCATAACACCCCAAGAGCAGGAACTGAAGATAGCTGCAGTAAATGCTTGGCAGAGCAGCAGGGAAGAAACTCTATGGCTCCAGACCTAAGGCAGTTTTTAAACTAAATTTAATTTAGGATTATGTTAGTTTGTTTTTTACATTTGGACCCATAAGAAGGGGGTTCACCCAACACCCAACTATTCACTTGACTTGGATGTAAATACCCTCAAATTAAAACTGAACGTCTGTATTTTAAGCTCATTTTCATTATTTCATCTTTATATAATTAACTTCTGTGTGTGGTAGACAGATGAAATAACAATATCTTTGTGAATGTCTAATTATTTATGGACATGACTGTATTTGTCACTATGCATCAGCATTCTTCTGGATCTTAGTTGATCAATGTGGGGAATCACAACCCAACCTTAGCAAAGTTGTTAGATTGATTATTGGATTCCGAACGTTTTAGTTTGTTTGACTAGACACTTAAAGTGAATGGGTTTAATCCCAACTTCAATAACACAAGACTATGTAGGCCTATAAATCAATGTCAAGTCAGAATATTATACACAATTGAATAACCAATTGAATAACTAGATTAATATTTCAGTAGGTTCATAAAATATATCTGTGTTTAGTGGATCTGGGTGGGAACTTTAATATTAGTCTAAAAAAAAAATAAATAAATAAAATAAGGCTGCAAAGTTTGTAAACCAATGCTTTAAATTAGAAAACATTTACTCAACGAAAAAAGAAATATCCCTTTTCAGGAGACTGTGTTTTAAAGATAATTTTGTACAATCCAAATAAGCTTTACAGATCTTAATTGAAAAGGGTTTAAACTATGTCTTTCATGCTTGTTCAATGAACCATAAACAATTACAGCACATGCACCTGTGGAACAGTCCTTAAGACACGAACAGTTTACAGGCAGTTGGCAATTAAGGCCACAGTTACAATAACGTAGGACAGTAAAGAGACCTTTCTACTGACTCTGAAAACACCAGCAGAAAGATGCCTAGGGTGCCTGCTCACCTGCGTGAACATGCCATAGGCCTGCTGCAGGGAGGCGTGAGGACTGCAGATGTGGCCAGAGCAGTAAACTGCAATGTCCGTAATACAAGATGCCTAAGACATTGCTACAGGGAGACAGAAAGGACAGTTGATCATCCTTGCTGTGGAAACATGTCCCTCCCAGACGTGAACTTGCAGATGCCTTGGTGGATGAGCGAGGTAACATCTCACAGCAAGAATTGACAAATCTGGTGAAGTCCATGAGGATGAAATGCACTGTAGTACTTAAAGCAGCTGGTGGTCACCAGATACTGACAGTTACTTTTGATATTCACCCCCTTTGTTCAGGGACTCATTATTCCATTTCTGTTCTTCAAATGTCTGTGAAACTTGTTCAGTTTGTGTGTCAGTTGTTTAATCTTTTTATGTTAATACAAATATTTATGTGTTAAGAAATTTGGTGGAAATAAAAGCAGTTGAATGTGAGAGGACATTTCTTTTTTGCTGAGTATATTTGAATAGAAGGTCATAGTTTTTGACTCAAGGCATAGGTCATGATTATGATGGAGGCAGAATCGATTACTGAGGATAGCCCCACATAGTGCAGCCTAAAGATCATTGACATTACTGAGAATGGGATCACTTAAAAACCATAAAGGTGGCTTTGGGCCTCATTTCATATGAACAGTTATGCTATGATAGCTTTAAGACTGCAATTGGCAGTTTTTCGCTCAAGTCTCCATCAGTGAACAGTGGATAAGTTCAACAAAAAATACTTCATGTAAAAACTGTAATGAATTTCCTGGTTACACAATTGCACTATTTAACCATGTAGTACACAGTTATAGAAGGGATTTATTTATAATTGCTCTATCCAGTGTCACCAGCTGAGGATTATTCCTCTTAAGTTTCTTCCTCATAGTGTCTCAGGGAGTTTTTCCTTGCCACTGTCGCCTCTGGCTGGCTCATTAGTGATAAATTCATACATTTAAAATCTATATCCTGAATTTATATATTTCGGTAAAGCTGTTTTGGGACAATGTCCATTGTTACAAGCGCTATACAAATAAAACTGAATTGAACAGTATTTAAAAGAAACCAACAGAGCTCAATTGTGGACTTAATATCTCTAAGTGGCTGCACAAACACATAAAATGAAGTTGCTAAACATTTTATTGGTCAACATTGACACCTGATGGACAAGGATGCTTTGGCTTTGATGTTCCATCTATAGGATGTAACTTTTAATCCTCCAAATGTGCAGGACAAGCATATGCATGCATAGTCACATGTATAAACCACAAATATAACACAGGCCTTAGATGTAATATACATCATATTAAAGAATAACAAGAACAAATTAACTTCTTTAAAACTTATTCTGAATTTTATACATACAAGTGTTTGTATCTGCTTAGCTACACTACATGTCAGATGATGACTGCTACAGGGTCAGTCTACCAAAGTTCCACCTTAAATACAACCCCAATTCCGAAAAAGTTGGGACAGTATGGAAAATGAAAAAAAACAAACAAACAAAAAATCATTTAAAAATTCAATTCACCTTGTGCTATATCGAAAACACATTGCAGTCAACTGTTTACCAATGTGTAACATCACCTTTTCTTTTAATAAGGCTTATTAAGTGTTTGGGCACTGAAGACACCAGTTGATTAAGTTTAGCAAGTGGAATTTTCACCCATTCATCCGTTATGCATTTTTTCAGTTGCTCAGCTGTACAGAGCCTTCATTGCCTTATTTTGTGCTTTATAATGCACCACAAAATTCTCAATCAGAGACAGGTCAGGACTGCAGGCAGGTCATGCTAGCACCCTCACTCTCTGCTTATGCAACCATGCGTTGGTTAACTGGGAAGAATCTGGTATTACGTTGTCGTGCTCTGGCTGACAGCATATGTTGCTCCAAAATGTGTAGATATCTTTCTGCATTAATGGTACCCTCACAGATGTGCAAGTTGCCCATGCAATGGGCACTGACAAACCCCCAAACCCCCAGAGGACACAGATGCTGGCTTTTGGACCTGACTCTTGTAACAACTTGGATGGTCCTTTTACTCTTGGTCCCGGAGAACACAACAGCTGTTTTGTCCAAAAACTATTTGAAATGTTGACTCGTCGGACCACAAAACACGATTCCACTGTGCATTCCACATTCCACTCTGTCCATTGCACATAAGACCGAGCCCAGAGAAGTTGGCGGCTCTTCTGGACTGTGTTGATGTATGGCTTCTGCTTTGCATAGTAAAGCCTTAACTGGCGTCTGTGGATGCAGCGGCGAATGGTGTTCCTGTCCCAATTTTTTTGGAATGTGTTGCATGCATCGATTTCAAAATAAACATTTATCTTAAAAAAACTATGCAGTCGATTATGTAAAACATCAAATACCTTGTCTTTATATGTTTTTTGTTTAAATACAAGTCAGAATACATTTACAAATCACTCCTCTTTGTTTTTATTAGCATTTTCCATACTGTCCCAATTTTTTTTGAATTGGGTTTGTAGATGTAGCTGCAAGAAACATATTTTGTAATCAAGAGAATGGCTGCCACTGCAAACTGGCTCGTAGTAATATACTGAGCTATATAAACATCCCTGAGCTCTAACAGCTTCAGCAGTCTGTAAATCAAAGTGAAAGCCAACATTCAATTGTGTATTTGTTGTGTGGCTCATCTTGTTGCACCCACTGTAGGTAAAATATTATAAATTACCCGGAAGGTGGAGGAGCACAAGGTCTCTAACATCCACCAGCTCGGTGATGTCGTCATGGAGGCATGGAAGAGGACTCCAGTGGCAACCTGTGAAGCTCTGTTGAACTCCATGCCCAAGAGGGTTAAGGCAGTGCTGGAAAATAATGGTGGCCACACAAAATATTGACACTGTGGGCCCAATTTGGACATTTTCACTTAGGGGTGTATTCACTTTTGTTGCCAGTGGTTTAGACATTAATGGCTGTGTGTTGAGTTATTTTGAGGGGACAGCAAATTTACACTGTTATACAAGCTGTACACTCACTACTTTACATTGTAGCAAAGTGTCATTTCTTCAGTGTTGTCACATAATCAAATATTTACAAAAATGTGAGGGGTGTACTCACTTTTGTGAGGTACTGTCTGTGTATATATATATATATATATATATATATATATATATATATATATATATATATATATATATATATATATAATTTCCTTTTTTTCTTTTGTTCTTGGCAGTAGCTACTGTTACTGTTTATGCATACACCGTTGCTTGGGATTATAGCCTATGTATAGTATGTGTATGACTGAAAGCTGTATCTACTCACTATTGTTATTTCTTTGCATTAAATTTTCAATAAAAATTTAAATAAATAACTAAATAACTTACTGCACTCTATAGACCCTTTTCACAATGACATCAAAACTTCTGCCTTTCTGCAAAGCAGTGTATACGTGTTCCGTTTTACCTTATGTTGCCATAGTACCATGGGTGGCAGACCTAACATTCCACTTTTGACAACAAAACAGTTGTTTGGGGCTAAAATGAAATGTTCTGGAAGGTGAGCAATCTTATATAAAAAATCACCAGTGTATATATGCATCATATCCTACAAGATGAAGGAGAAGCAGTGTGTGCTCGGTGATCTAAATGTGGCAAAAGGACAAGCGCCAATTAGTTTAGCTTAGTTTAGCCAATTAGCTTAGTTTATGGCCTTAGCGTGTTTAAAGCCAAATAATAAAAATGTAACACACTCACTTTTTGTTGCAATTGAGCAAAATCCTGGTGTAGCACCTATCTCAGCATCACCATCTGGGTGTCATTCACTATATGTTCGATGGTGACCGGGAGCCGGTCCGCAGCTCTTAGGCTCTTAGCCTCTGTGTTTCCTGGATGAAGTGTCCGGCTTGGTGCTGCTCGTTCCCAGGGTGCCAAAGCAGCAACAAGCTGGACACTTCACCCAAGATAGAAGCTACACTGATTTTGCTTAATTGTAATTCTTAATTTAATTGTGATTTTAGCTAAGCTGACTTTTATCTATCTATATCAATATGGGTTACTGACCGGAATGTCGGGGGTTCAAGCCCCAGCACTGCCAAGCTGCCACTGTTGGGCCCTTGAGCAAGGATTGTGATTGCGAAGAAAACAATTTCACTGTGCTCTACTACATAAGTTAGTATGCTCACTGTGCTCTACTACATAAGTTAGTTGCTCCAACATGAGTTGCAGCAACTCACATTCTGTGGTGTAATAAAGAGACTAGTGTAAATGTAAAGTCTATGGTGTAATGTAGAGACTGGGAGACTAGTGTAAATTGACCGATTTTGAGAGAAAATTGCTTTCTGTTTGTTTGAGAGTCGAGTTTTCTTTTGCAAAGCAGATGGTGTTTGTTTACAAAATAGTGTATTTATTTGTTTAGTTTTGGCACAAATGTAACTCCATATGCGAGCTACAAACAAGATTAATTTGGGGGAAACCCTGCTCGTGCTCCGCTCCAGATTGGTGTGGCATTTACGGTAGCCAACAACTGCCTCAGTGCTTCTGGAACTTGCATATTTGAGTCTCTGTACTCCCTAAAATCTTGAATGTATGTGGGCCGTTAACTAAATTTAATTCCCGGCAGTCAGTTTCACTTTCAAAGCCATGCTCTACTCCAAATATATCTCCTTCCACAACCATGGTCGCATTATTACCAAATTGCTTCAACAATGACCTGCTGCCATTCGCTCTCTTAGACTCTTGCCTTTTACTGTATTTTGTGCCGTTTACTCATTGTCATTGTTGTTCTTAAAATTACTGTTAATGATAACTGCTTTCTTTTCGCCATGACATAACAACACATGTTATATGACAGTAGGCATCGCTTCATGACAACGAATTCAGGTGAACTTTGAACTTGAAATTATTACGTCATGTGAAAGGGGCTATTAATTGGTTTATAGCAGTAATAGAGTACCGTAATATAAGATTTGCATTTTTACTGCAGGTTTATTTTTTTGACTTACAAAAACTATCTGTTTTCATAATATTGCTGGGTGAGACTTTACACATCCAGCTTCAAAATTGCCCGATCCACAATGAAAGTGTCCTACATTTTAGAGGTGCTGGATCCTGATCCGGCTCAAAATAAGCTGTTTAAATTATTTAACTGCATATTTGCTGAATGCCGATGGTATATGATAAAGCCTTTCCATGATTTGACAGGGCAGTTAAAAACCAGTAAACCAATTTAAAGAGAGAATGAGAGCTTGTGTGCAACAATGCTCACCGGAGCACTGTACTCAGCACTGTCAAAATAAAAGTCTCGCTTCCAAAATTTATGCCTAACAGAATTAATTATTGGCCAATGCCAATAATTAAAAATGTTAAATATCGGCCTTGGCGATATATATCGGTCGACCACAAATCAGGATAAATATTTCAGTACCTACCTTTGTTAAAATCAGTCTGGGATGACGATGATCCATTGATTGCTGACGTGACCAAGACAACAAGATATTAGCTTAAACATGTAGCGACAGTAGACAGAAGTAAAAAATTATAGCCATATTATTACTCTGGGGCTCCACAGATTTATGTTCAGGGAAGATATGGAAATGTTTCTTGACTGAGGTTAACTGCCTGTTTGAAGAGTTTAAATTTGAATTTAAGAGTTATTTTAATTTCATTTTATGTTTCAGAATATTTTAGTTACATTTAAGATGAGAAGTTTTGTTTTTATTTATTTTCATTGTTAAAAGTTATTTCTGTAACTGGAGCTTAATTTATGTATTAACTTTTCAATTGTTTTGCTTTTGCTCTGAAATTGTTTGCTAAAGAATAACTGTTTTTACTTTAAAAAAAAACATTTTATTTTATATAATTAAAAATATAAACCTTCAAACACAAACTTTGTCTTTAATTGAAAATACTCAAAATACGTTTTTTATTGTATTAAACATATAACACGTAATTGAACAAAGGTGAGTGGAACCTTTTGCAAAAAACAACAACAACAACAAAAAAAGTTACTTATGAGTCAACTAATAAGTATAACAAATTATTAATATTGGAAAATAACAAATATTGACAAATTTAACAAGTTTTAAAATCTTACAAAGAACTTCAAAAAGAAAACTTAAAAACGCGATGATGCTCACTGCCGGCCTGGAACTGCTGCTTGCTATAATTGATGTGCTGTTGTTAGCTCTGCCCTAACTTCCAGCCGGAGACTGCTGGCCTGGCGCTGCTGGACTGGAACTGCTGCTACAGCTCTGTAGATGAACATATCTCCTTGTGGCAAAAAAAGGACCTTACAGCACTAAGATGCTGCGGTCAAGGTCTTTGGCCTTTTCAAAGTTTTATTCAATGCTGTCCATCAAACTTTAATATATCAAAGAATCCATAGAAAAAAAGATTTATTTTCAGCATTTGTCCCAGTCATTTAAGAGATTATTCTAAAATTGCTTTTCGTGTGATATTTAGAATTTTAATTATTTAAATATTCTTTTTATTAATTATTCTTTTTTAAGTGAATAAATTATTTATCATTTTTGTGGTTACCATTTGACATTTTCAGACCCATATACTCTTACCTTCTGTAAAAAAACAAACAAACTGTAAATGTAATTTCAAATGTCATAAAAACAACATAATGCACTGATGTACATATCGGCAATCAAGATTACAGTTAAAACGTGATTTCATTTCAAGATCATGATCAAGATTATTATTATTATTTATACAACGCATGAATCTAATAAAAATATTCCTTTCCTACAGTTTTGTAAAAACCTTAGTAAACTAACTAAATAAATCAGATTATGTCTGGTTAGTAAAGTATCAAGTTTTTAGAGCTTCATCTCTGTGGCTTTGATATATGATAAGGTTGGGTTTTTTTTGTATATTTGCATTGATGTATAATGGGCAGTGGTGGCTCAGCGGTTAAGGCTCTGGGTCACTCATCAAAAAGTCAGGGATTCAAGCGCTAGCACCACCATGCAGCCACT
Source organism: Ictalurus punctatus (assembly GCF_001660625.3). Lineage (NCBI taxonomy): Eukaryota > Metazoa > Chordata > Actinopteri > Siluriformes > Ictaluridae > Ictalurus > Ictalurus punctatus. Next base: position 9,180,121 of record NC_030435.2, read on the forward strand.
GTTGGGCCCTTGAGCAAGGCCCTTAACTCTATCTGCTCCGGGGCACTGTATCATGGCTGAATCTGCCCTCTGACCCCAGCTTCAGGTATTAAGATGTCATTAAGTCATCAAACATTATGATGTTTATATTTCTCATACAAAAGAATGGGCAATCTTATCCAGAAAGGGCCGGTGTGGGTGCAGGTTTTCATTCCAACCAAGCAGAAGACACACCTGAATCTATTGAAAGCCAAGATTAACTGAATAAACAGGTGGAATCAGGTGTGCCTCCTGCTTGGTTGGAATGAAAACCTGCACCCACACCGGCCCTTTCCGCATAAGATTGCCCACCCCTGACCTAGAGTGTATGTAAATGTACTCATATCACTTGAAAAAGATTTTTATTAGGATTGCCTTTAAATTAAAATTTTATGCATTTTTGCAGGACAAATGCTGAAAACTAGGGATGCACCGAATGTTCGGCAACCGAAATTATTCTGCCAAAAATAGCAAAAAAATCACTTTTGGTGTTTGACCAAACAATGACGTGTTTGATGACGCGACGTAATAGCCTAGCAACCAGAGTGAGACGCGCGAATGTCACAACCTCGATGAGGGGGCGCGTGTGCACGAGCTACGTGCACGAGCTACGTGCTCTTCGGATGTTTACTGTGGACACGTCCATTTGTTTTGTTTCTGTTCCGGAGCATGTTTCTGTCACGTCGCAAGAGGAAGCAGGTAAAGATGTAAAGGAAGCAGGTAAAGATGTATATTTAAGGGTAGGCAGACAAATCGTAATCCAAAAAACTTAGTCAAGACAGGCAAAGGGTTATCGGGCTATCGGCAAACAGGCATAAACGGGGCAAAGCAGGAATAAAAGTTGCGGTCACAGAAAACAGGGTCAAAACACAAAACAAGAAACATGAACTAGTACTATGGACTGAGAGTGGAAAAACCAGCGGGGACTAAATGAACTAATCTATAGTTTAAACTAACTAAATCTATCAAGCAACATAACATTAACAACGTATCTAACTATGCTATATCTACTATAATACTCCGCGAGGTGTACAGGGATGCGAGCGGTATATATCCCCAATATAATCAGCCGTATATAACCGAATAGAACCATTTTTTGCACTTTTTAATGCACTTTTTGTTGTAGGCTACAGAGTGTTAAATTCTTTCAGCATTTAAGGCTATTCAAGGGGGGCTCAAAGATGACCACATAAAAATATTTTTATTTTAGTAATTTATTTATTTAAAGTTATATTGTGCCTTTTGGTAGCCTATGCCTGCTGGAATGAAAAAAAAAATGTTCAGTGTTAAATAAATATTTTTAAATTGTAGTTTTTGTAATTGATTTTTTTTCTTTGAAAAGCAAGACAAAATAGTAAAAAGCACATTTTGCCTATTTAGTTTATGCAATGGTGAAAAAATGGCAAAATAAATGGAAAAAACACGAAAAAACGTGTTCGATATTTGGCCTTCGGCTTTCGGGCCGTTTTTCATTATATCCGGCTTCGGCTTCAGCCAAGAATTTTCATTTCGGTGCATCCCTACTGAAAACACCTTTGTTTTCTAAATAGTTTTTGACAAATCATGTAAATATTTTTTTTAAAAAATATTCCACATTAATTTCCCTGTATATTATCAAAAAAAATAAAATAAAAATAATAATAAATACCGTTTAGGCCAGTTGACACAAACCAGTTACCCCAACTAACCAAGTTGGATCTACAAAGAACGTTTGTTGAAGAAAGAAATTGACACTGACAATTAAGCAAAACAGTTGAGTGTGTGTGTGTGTGTGTGTGTGTGTGTGTGTGTGTGTGTGTGTGTGTGTGTGTGTGTGTGTGTGTGAAAACTACCTTTAATAGATTAATAGGTATTTTCAGTCCAAAAAATATTCATCCAATGTTGAGATTTTGCAGGTGATTGAGAATTGCTATTCCGGTTACTTTTAATCAAATTGGTTGTTGCTTTATAGTGTAAATTGTGTCACTTTCTTGTATCTTAGTACATTTCCATCCTTACTCAATATAACCAACTGACCAAAGACAACTGAATTATGGAAATATTATACAGGTATAATTTTAATGTGTACCACATATTAAGAGAATCATAATATATATGACACTTCAGCCTGTTACAATCCATTTTCTTTTTCTTCCTTTTTTTTGTTCTGGCCAGCAGAAGTAGACAGCAGTTACTTTCATTTTGAAAATGCCTGAGGACAAGCCATGAGATAAAGGCCTTTATAACACTTCTTTGGCAGAGAACTAGAAATTCTTCTTTTTGAAGGATTTAATTTCATTTGCACTTTGCATTTACAAACAACTTTTCAAAGATTGTCAATCTTGACTATTGGTTAATATCAAGGTTATTGATTGCTGATAATTTATGGTTCACACTTATCTCATAAAAGGGCTATTCCACTCATTTCCCTAAAGATAAGGCTTGTTTTGGGAAGGTCAGAGTCCACGAAGAAATTATTTTTTTAACTTTACAGACAAATCTGTGTGATGATGAAAAATATATGATTTTTATCAAACCAAATATGAAGGTTAATGTTAGGGGAACATTATAGGAACATTATAGGAACGTTAAGAGAATGTTAGTGACTT